>NC_048284.1:27492067-27739567 GCF_009762535.1 Notolabrus celidotus | reverse complement strand
TGGAAATTTGAGCTCTGCACATGGACTTAAAGACACAAGAGTTGACTGACTGAGTGATGAAACCATGAGATAATATAACTGATAAGGTTACCTCTTTGGTGATTGGGGGAATGATTAATGAGCAAATAAATGGAGCAAAATGCCAAACCAGAATCAAATTGTAATTGTTTGTGCTTAACATTGCATTGAGCAGAATTACATCATGCAGTAAAGTCAGTTGTGTGAATATCTCCAGACACTCCTGGACAATCCGCCCTGAAGCCTGGGGCTAGTGAAACAATATGTGGTTGGGACTACAAACCTCACTGACTAAGAAGTTCAGAGGAAGCGGACAAGCTCCGTATGATGCATTCACACTGTGTTTGATAAATTGCACATTAAGTGGGGATCATATCCGGGCTAATGCATGCAGACTCAGTGGTGCACTCCAAAGGTTACTCAGTCACCCCAAGTGTGTATTAAATAGTTTTCACTGCAGCAGATGATTTAGTGACTTGTTTGAACAAATGTAGCAACTTACTTTAGAATAAACAGTATAGGAACATGTGGGAAATATAAATGTATACTTTAATTCAGAGTCAGAAGGAGCTAACATCCTGTTTGTTGAAAACCAGAGCACAGAGACTCTTGGCATGGCTACAACTAACCTGTCTTTGTCAGGAGATTTTTTTTTACAAACACAAAACAATTAATTAAATCTAATTTGTTTAAACTGTATAAATTGGTAATAATTATTTTTTTAACCTTTGGACCAAGTCAGGATATCTCCTTTTTGCTCCAAATCAAGTTATTCTATGGTAGTTCTCTTCTGACTCCATCTTCATCATTCAATCAATCTTTATTTGTATAGCGCCAAATCACAACAAACGTCATCTCAAGACGCTTTCAGAACAGAGCAGGTCTAGACTGTAACTTTGTTATATTATTAACAAAGACCCAACATCAGGACAGGATAAGATCCAGTCCCATCTTACAGACAGGACTCAGTCTGATCTCATCTTAATCCACCATGAGCAGAGCACTTTGCAGCATTTAGCAAGTTACAGTGGCAAGGACAAACTTCCTTTAACAGGCAGAAACCTCCAGCAGGACCAGACTCATGTTAGACACACATCTGCTGAGACAGAGTTGGATTAAAGAGGGATAGAGAGAGATATGAGAGAGAGAGATAGATAGATAGAGAGAGAGAGAGAGAGAGAGAGAGAGAGAGAGAGAGAGAGAGAGAGAGAGAGAGAGAGGGAGATGATAGTGATGAGATGGATAATAGTAGTACTTGTAGCAGCTGGAGTCTGGAACGTCCACAGCAGCAGGCTGTCTACGGCAGAGATCCAGAGGAACATGTGAGACAAGGGATCTCAGGGACTCAAGAAAGGTCTATGGTTAGTAACTTTAATGTGATGGGAGAGTTAAAGTAAATGACAGGCGGACATAGGAGAGAGACAGGATCCCAGTGTGTCAGTTCCCCCAGCAGCCTGAGCCAATAGCATCATAACTAAGAGCTGGTCCAAACCTGAGCCAGCCCTAAGCTTTATCGTGAAGGAACGTTTTAAGCCTACTCTTGAAAATAGAGAGGGTGTCTGCCTCCTGGACATTAACAGGAGGGGGGTTATAACTAGAACAAAATTATTGCTTATTAATTGTAGTTGAATTATTTTGGATGAATTTTGTATTTAGAGTTTAAATTAGTTAACATCCTATGAGCAATCAAGAATCAACTAGGTACTGGTTGGTGAACTTTCAAAGTCAGAGATCACATTCTTCAACAAGCTTTAGGTTCAGGAGGCTAGATGCACTGAAAGGGGATAAAAAAAACTGTGTGATGTACTAAGAGAGACCAAAATGTGCCAAGCTCCTCCTCCTCCACTTCAGCTTCCTTCATGGACTGGTCATGTGCACTAAGTGTGGCGGGTCACCATAATTATGTGTTTAGGAGGAGTGGCTTTGAGGTCGCTCCTGTTTTAGACTAAAACAATCTTGATTCATATCACTGTTTTTAAAACTTGCCTGCCCCGGCTTTACATTTTTAAGGAAGACTGATACTCAACAGTGGGTAATAAAAAGAGCAATATTGATTTCCCCAGGCCCACATCCACAACAAGACACATCACCAGCCCTGATTTTAAAAGAATACACCCACACACATACACACCTCTTTGTTAGTGTTACATCTACACCACATGACACAGATGGACGTTATTTGTTTAACAGGCTCCATGTGTCTGGGTAATCTTCCTGAGCTCTGCAGGACAGACAATCCATTTACTCAGACATTTTTCATTTGCTTCTTTTCAGGGATCTATATGAAATTTGTCGTAGCACAAGGAAAAAATCAATAGTCACTGTTTCAATGCAAGGGGAAATATTGCAAGTATAATGGCCAATTTCAAATGTTTGAAACATGGTCCTGAAAGCTGCTTAACTAAGACCTAAACCAGTATCAAATATCTCACATGTGGGAAAGAGAAACATTAGTAATCTTTCTAATGCTACTTTTGTTTAACCCAAGAGAGGAGGATGTGCACATACAAGGATGTTCTAACAAGGCTTCAACAGGGTACAAAAACAAAATTCATGCCCATCTCCCATCTTAAAACATATTTTCAATATTTTCATGTATGCCTTATACCTATTTTTTGCAGGTTTGAGCTGTTCTTTGCAAACTATCACTTATGAAACATTTTAACATTCTAGTGTCGTATAAATTGCCAGAGTCAGTTGAGGTGTTGGACGTACATGGCAGTATTTTGTCCATGCATTTTCTAGAAAGTGACATCCTGCGGCTGCTCAGCTCAGCACAACTCAAAAAACATGAGAGAGCCTGGAGGTAGACTTGACAAACCAGAGTTTCCAGTGGTGCTGAATTCAGTCCAAGACTGGGCTCTACACAAACAGTTACACTATCACACACATGCTGTTTCATCTGCACATTCCACTGTATATGTTCAATAAACACAGTCAGCACAAATGACCCAGATGACATATCGTTGTCAACAGCAGTGCCTAAGTCGCTTTGAGGACTCTATAAGTTCATTACTTAAATGTCTGAAAGTCACTCCAGTGACTCCAGTGTATCTGCAAACATTTTTTGTTTCTTTGATTTTATACAATTGTATTTCTGACGGATGAACAAGAGAGATATATGACATGTCACAGAAAGCGCTTCACTAGTATCAATGGCATGTTATTGTGAATGTGTGAGCAGATTGTACTGAGCTCTTTTGTGACCAACAAAGAATGTGACACTAATAAATGAACCAGGTTCCTTTCCTCCTTACATTGAGTGCAAACAGTGTGCAACAGAAGAAAACACCAATCAGAGAGCTGCCTGATGAAGACCAGCAGGCCAAAACATAGTGATTTGATTCACTTCTTGTTGTGTAAGTGTGCAGGCTTGTCTTCTTTTTCTTGCTACAGTTGGATGAAACACAACATATACTGTATGTTATAACATTACTTAAATCCTTAAATATCAGCTTTCTTTAGGTCAAAAATGGCCATCCAAGTGGCATAGGTCTGGCTCAGTTGGTAGAGTGAGCGCACCATGTGCAGAGGATACAGTCCTTGTTACACTGGTCCTACTATTGATTCCTGGTCCCATGAATTGGTGCATGCCATTCCGTGTCTTTCTCCTCACTTTTCCTGTCTCTCTCAAGCTGTCCTATCAAAATCAAGGCAGTAAATAAGCTTACACTTTTAGCATACATGATTATGTGATCAATACAGCAAAGTTTCAGGAGCAGATCCACACCTCAACCGCGCCTCTTCTGGCTCTCTCATAAATTCAAACCTATCCCTCTCCTTCCCTTTTGTTCTCACCTTCCACACCCCTCCCTCTCATCCTCTTTCTTTCTGTGTATTTCTTTCTTCTTATACATAGGTTCCTAAAGGGGGGGGGGGGGGGGGGGGGGGGTTCATCGTGGCCAGGAGTAGATCTCCTAATAAGTTTCCCCAAACCAACTTCAGTATGAAGTTCAACATCAAATTCAGAATTGTTATTCCAACTAAATCAATAAATCATGGTCAAATTGCATTCTGTTGATTGTGTGGTCCAGAGCCAGGCTCAGACTTTGGGGGTTAAATTACACTTTACAAAATAGGGACCATGTATCAATAGAAAAAAGAACACTGATTGAGTTTCAACAAACAGGAGACAAACATGTATTTGTTGCTGTTTGCCCTGTAAGGAAATTCCCTATCTCAGTATTAAGCTAACCTCTTTGTTTCTCTAAACTATCTGATGAACACAGCAAGACTCCAAATCCACTCTGTCATTCAGGGTCACGCTGTCACCTTGTCTCAGAGCGCCTTTGTGGTAAACAGGAATGTCAAATATTGTAAAGCTTGAGAAGCGGGTTTTGTTTTAGGCTGAACAAGAGAGTAAAAAAAACCTCAAATACACACACACTTAGCTCTTCATCACTGTGGGAAAAAATGCTTCAAAATAAATCTCCACAATTATCCCATGGATACATTGAGTCACCCTGAGGTTTATGTTAGAGACCAATAGCCTTCATCAGCATTCTACTCCGATCACACAGCAGCATCAGTAGCACTTAAAGTACAGGAGGATTCAGCGTCCAAAACTTAAATGGGCCGTAGTTAGCTTACGATGTCCTCCACTCAGCTGAGTTCAGATGTTAAATAGCTGGTGTGCAGAAATTTAAGAAGACAAAGAGCTTTTATGCATTTTACTGTTTAATATAAGTACTTACATTTAAAGCGATACTGAGTGTTAAATTAACATGTTTTATAATAATTTTGAATCATTAAGTACAATGTGACCCAAACCCTCTCCCTTTCTTTATCACACACACCCACACACACATAAATATATATGTAAACATGTTACTTGTCTTTCACTTGTTTACATGCAATTTCTTGTTCATGTGCTTCATTGTGGTAACAGCAGTCAGGATGCAACACAGAAACAAAGCAAGGATGGATGCACAAGCCAACCACAGCTGCCTCTCTCCAAATACCTCCACCACCTCATCTCTCCGCCTGGCGTAGTCCTGGAACAGAGCCTTGAGCTGGAACACAGTGCAGAGGGACAGAAACAGATGGAAGATCTGGTGACCCTGACCCACAAAGTCACAGTGGCCTGGGAAGAAGCGCTCAGGGATGGGACAGGAGAAAAAGAGGGCTGATAGCAGGAAAAAGAAAATCTGAAGGGCATGGAAGGGCAGAGAGGGCTCCTTGGTCCAGGAGACGGTAGTGAGCAGGCGATGGGCGACGGGGCTGATGTCCAACAGGTATGCTAGGGCAGTAGGAATCAGCTGACAGATTTTGCGTTGTAATGGATATGGCCGCTGATACCTGAACTTTGCAAAACAGCAGCCGGCACAGGAGAACCATGCAAGGAACAAAGCTCCAGGTAGAAACAGCAGCCCGATGCTGCTTTCTCTCCACGTTGACTCAGATGTGTAGAAATAATGTGCAAGTGCGCAACCATACTGATATACAGCGACACCCACATAGTCCAGAAAGAAGAAGAAGTAGTGTTTGTGTTCAGAGTGAGACTGCAAAAGATGAGCTGCAACACTGAAAAACAGATAGGTGAGGGAAGATACCAGAAAAACAGTGAGAGGTAGAGACGCTGCATTAAAGGTGTACCCCAGGGCGTCTACGTTGGCCCACCAGCTGTGCAGTATAATAGGTCCCGCCAACAAGTGAGTCCAAACATTCAGGGATTCATTGTGTCTCTGGAAGAGGCTGAGGAGGTAGCAGCGCCAGCCCTGGTTGACAGGACGGTATCCGGACAGGATGTAGGGCTCTCTGAACAGACCGGGGACCTGGGAGGCTTCAACGGTCGGGCTGGGCAATGGAAGGGAAGTAGGTATTACATCTGAGAGGCTGGGCAGTCGGCAAACGTGCTTGATGCTCAGGGTCAAGGTGCTAAGCTGCTGCAGAATTTCACCCAACATGGCTTGGTGATGGGCGGAGGAGGTGAAATGCAGAGGGGAGGAGGACTGCTGGATGAAGCACATGTGGGAGACAGAAACAGACATAAATGTTTGCAGTTCACCCTACAGGAGAAATGACTTCTAGATTTGGAGAATAGAAAAATTGAAGACTGAGCTTTATACAAACTGAGTGGGATTAACATTGAGAGTTAAAAAGCATCCTACCCTCCAGCCAGATGAACATGCTGTGAAATTTAATTTGACAAACTGAAAAAAAGTAACTGTGAGTCCAAAGATTCAGCAGCTGCAACACACTGAGTGCGTCTAATTTAATGTGAGAGGACTTCATCAGGCATCGCTTGATAATGTAGACATTAAGCAAATTGGGCCAAGTTTTACTGTCAAAGCTTTTCACCTGCAGCCATTTGGCACACGATAAGTCCAAAAAGTCTACCCAGTTATAAACACATACACACAACAAGAAAGCATGCGTTGCAATCACAGACATTCCTCTCCACAGGTCATAAATACTAAAAAAGCGAGTCCAACCTGTAGCCAGCACCCTACTGTTTTCTCTCTCTCTCCGGAGTGCGCGCACACACACACGCACACACGCACGCGCACGCACACACACACACACACACACACACACACACACACACACACACACACAAATAATCTACTGTTGTCACCAAGGAAAAAGGACTCTTGGGAGTCAACACAAGAAACCATTCTCAGGCAGGCTGCTAAGTAATAATAAGAGTTTAATCCAAGCACATTTAAGATCACCTTGATTTCTGATTTCAAAACGACATACATGCCACAATGTGTCAACACATACCAAACAAAAACTATACTTTAAAGTGAAGTGTGATTTGTAGTTAAGATCTAAGAACAAACATCATCTCACCTGCTTGTATGAACTGAGCACCTATTGCTCCTCTGGTCTGCCCCCTCTTACAAACAGAAACGATTATTAAACTGCAGGCTCCACTCTGACTGAACCCAGTTTACAGAAACATGTTGAGGTAAGAGAGGTGGATTTCGGAGGCTGTGGGGAGGGCAGGAGCCCAGCTGACCCAGCGATCCGAAGGACGGAAGGTGTGGGCGGGGCCAAAACGACCGAAACGCCACAGGATAACCTTTTTTTTTTTACCAATTATTGATCAATGATGACAAATTGATGCTAACTTTTGCATGTCTTACAAAGCGACACTCAAATTGAGTTTGCATTTGGAATGTCGATTATTTCATCCTAGGTAACAGCTTTTAAGAGAAGCGTCATCTACACTGACCACAATTAAAAAAAAGGGTAACTGTACTTCTGATACAATGGGTTGCATTTACTAAAATAAAATTCCTATTTTCTTACATTATTATGTCCATCTACTGTCCGACACTGAATACTGCAGTACTAGCGTCCATTCAATTTATTTCATTAAAATGTTTATTAAAAATAGAGAAAGGTAGGTCCACTGCTGCTTAGTGTGCAACACAATCTCACTGACCATCACAATTTGAGAATAACGCAATTTATTGCACAGTATCTTTCAAGTTATAGTTCAATTTTTTTCTTACTTAGAAAAAGAAAAAAATAATATATAGAATAGAATAGAACAGAATAGAATAGAATAGAATAGAATGTACTTTATTAATCCCCAAAGGGAAATTTAGGTGTCTGTCAGCTCATCTCCCATTGGCTAGAGCGTTATGAAGCCTATTGGCTTCATAGAGATGAGCCGTCCACCGCTGCTGTTTCTCTGGTCCACAATTAGAATGGCCTCTAGCTTCTTATGTGTGCATCTCTCCACCACAGCCCCCAGTCCCTTTTTTCACTAGTTTTTCCAGGGGAATTAGTGCAGTAAAGTTATTCTGCTCATTAATTTTAGAGGGTTTTTTTCAGATAAACTCACACATCTAACGATGTCAGAATTATTAAGCTGTTTTATCCATTTGAAGCCCTCTTATTGGATTTTTCAGAGATTAATCAGCCCTCAGTCAGTTTTCAGAATAATTATGTTATTCAAGTCATCATCATAGTAAAGGAAAAAGAAAGTCTCTGTATGTCGCCATCCTGTGGAAATAGTATAATTTTAGAGGCAACCACAGTTAGTTTCCTGACTTTAAGCCGCGCCCCCTCCTCCTCCGTTTTCGCGCGAGTTCTGGACAAAGGCGGATCGTCATGACGTCAGGGTAGATTCTATTGGACAACGTTACGTTACTCACCGACTATGCAAAGAAGTACGTGTTGAGTTAGCCAATCATGTTCTACGTTTTATGTCTACCCGTCACGCAGTGGCGCGAAAAGTCAGCATTAGTGTGGTCGGTGGTAGAAGAGCTCACACCGTGGGAGACTATTCTACATTTATCAAGTTTTTAAAATAGAATAAGAAAACTCTTACAATGGCAACCGACGTCGTAGATGACCAGGAGATGAGAGAGGCCCAGAGGGATTACCTGGACTTTCTGGACGACGACGTGAGTCTGGATTTATATCCGCTTAGTTAAGTTGTAATGGGATGTAATGAGAAACCATGCGGTCAAAACAAAAGAATGACATGTTAGCATTCTAGTTTTTAAAATATACATGTTCACAATTACATGACATTATTGTGCGAATGCAACTGGTTTCTACAAAGCTTGGTACAGCAGCTCTATGTGTTTGTGTAGCTGATGGTGTTAAATCAACTTATCCACAATCAGATGCTTCTTCTTAAACCTAGAGATGTCGGTTTCAAATTATCTTGGATCATAACTTAAATGATATACCTCATGTCTATGCACGCAGCAAGATCAGGGGGTGTACCAAAGCAAAGTCCGGGACATGATCAGCGAAAATAAAGCTCGACTCATCGTCAACATCAACGACCTGAGGAGACGCAACGAGGCCCGGGCTGCAAAGTAAGGAAGCAAGGAACTACTGTGTGTCCTCACAGAAACTGTAACCAGATCCCAGACCAGCTGGATCTTTTTCAGCCTTTTGAATCTGTTACAATTTTTTTTTATTTCCTTTTTTGCAAGTATTGTTGAAAGCTGATAAAAGTTTATATCTTTAAAGAAATCTCTTTGTTTTGTAAATGTCACTTATGTATTACTAAAGTCTTACATGGCTTGGTATGACATCTGTTCTTGTCTAGTGTTAGCAAATGTATGCTCTGTTTTGATTCATCACTTGAGGCTCTGTATCTTGTTATAGATGCCTAGAAAATACTTCTTGTTCAGTTATACCAATTGTAACTTTAATGGTTTGGTGATACTGATCCTCTGTATGAAAACAAAAACCTTACCCAGTGTAAATGCATGAATTATGTTCATGAACCAAATGTTCTTCTTGTTTCTTCCAGACTCATGAGTAATGCATTTGAGGAGCTGCTGGCCTTCCAGCGGGCTCTGAAGGACCTTGTGGCCTCAGTGGATGCCACCTACGCCAAGCAGTATGAGGAGTTCTTCATTGGCCTGGAGGGCAGCTTCGGTTCCAGGCATGTCACCCCAAGAACCCTGACCTCCCGTCTGCTGGGGAGCATGGTGTGCGTCGAGGGCATCATTACCAAGTGTGGGTAGATTTTTTTTCTTTTTGAATTATTCAGTCCTGTTGACCTTTTCCTCAAGGGCTTTATTTTAATATTTGTTTCATCAGTTCTCCTTGCAAAGTAAGTTTACAGAATGTGTTTTGAATTTCTTCTTTCTCATTGTCCATCAGGCTCTCTAGTACGTCCTAAAGTAGTGCGCAGCGTCCACTACTGCCCAGCCACCAAGAAGACGATGGAAAGAAAGTACACTGACATGACCTCATTGGATGCTTTCCCCTCCAGTGCCATCTACCCCACTAAGGTCAGATTATTTTTACTGCCCAAGGACTTAAAAGTTGTATTTCCCTCATTAGTGTTGATTGTCTCATCATGTTTCCCTCTTCACGTATCACTATAAGTCTCATTTTTCTTCCTCTTCTCTACAGGATGAGGAGAACAACCCCCTGGAGACGGAGTTTGGCCTCTCCGTCTACAAGGACCACCAGACCATCACGGTCCAGGAGATGCCAGAGAAAGCCCCTGCAGGTCAGCTGCCCCGCTCTGTGGACATCATTCTGGACAATGATCTGGTAGATGTGGTCAAACCTGGCGACAGAGTGCAGGTTGTTGGAACATACCGATGCCTCCCTGGCAAGAAGGGAGGGTTCACGTCCGGCACGTTCAGGTGAGAGGAGTTAACATTTGCAGGTGCTCTGAGTATCTTAACTGCAGGAAATGTGATGTTTACCTCTTTTCTTTTGTTTGTGTTTTATTCACTAAGAACCATCATGATAAGTTGTCATGTCAAGCAGATGAGCAAGGAAGTGTCCCCCCACTTCTCAGCTGCTGATGTGGCCAAGATCAGGAACTTCAGCAAGTCTCGCTCCAAGGTAAGACTCAAATCTTCAGCCTGGCTGGTTCCTTACAGCTCATGAAGCCTGTAAAATGATCCTACTTTAACTAATCGAACATGTCTGCCTTTCTTTTAAATGTAGGATGTATTTGATCAGCTGGCACACTCCCTGGCTCCCAGTATCCACGGCCATGAGTACATAAAGAAAGCCATCCTCTGTATGCTGCTGGGCGGAGTAGAGAAGGTTCTGGAAAACGGATCACGCATCAGAGGAGACATCAACGTCCTCCTTATTGGTACCAGAGTCTTTTCTGCTGATGTACTGGTTCAGCCAGAATCTTAAATGTTACCAGTGTAACTCTAGTACTGCAAGGGTTATTATCCGTTAACTCTCGTCCTGCGCTCCTCTTTGCTAGGTGATCCATCCGTAGCAAAGTCCCAGCTGCTACGCTACGTCCTGCACACAGCACCCAGGGCCATCCCCACCACTGGGAGAGGATCCTCTGGAGTCGGTCTGACGGCTGCAGTCACCACTGACCAGGAGACGGGTATGACACACTGTGCACTCATACACACGTTTAAACTAGAGACGGGCAGATGGAGCCTCATGAAGATTTGATGCTTTGAAGCTTCAAACTCAGGAAGCACAGTGACATCTAGTGGTGTTTAACACTTAAAGCATCTTAGTCGTGGTCTTAAGCACCTGTACACCTCTTTGTTATTCATAGTTTAGTCTAATACATGCCTACCCTTGTTCTGATGAGTCCTACTACATTAGAAATGCTGTGTTGGAAATAGATTATAAACTCATCGTTGTCACAAAGCTCTAGTATTCATTTCTTGTATCTGTTCATTTGAAACAAAAGTAAACATATAACGGTAATCATGGCTCTCTCTGTTATCAGGTGCCGGTCGGTTGCAGGAACATAAATGTAGAAAATAGAACGTAGACCGCCGCACACTGAAATGACTTTACTATGACTTTATTGTGAGCAATAATGGCGGGCGAACCTGATGAAGCAACTGGCGAAGCGTGTTGCACACAGTTTAAATACAGGCTTTCTAAACTGTCAAGCCGGGTAACACATTTTTGAAACACTGCTTCAAACGCCATCATTCACCTGACACATCATCATCGAAACATGCCCCGACACTTTCTTGTGAAGCACTGCGGTTAAGAGAAAAGACAACTACAATAAGATCTGACAATTGTTATTTGTTTCATCTTACTGTTGTAGCCAATTCAGACATGTGCTTTAGCGTGTGTGATAAGTTAAGTCAGTGAACAGTGATGCTGCTCATTACCTGCACACATGGGCGTAGATGGTAATTACAGACAGACAGTTAGAAAGGGAAGTCACTTAAGAACAGAGGCAGGGAATCAGGCAGCCACAGTTTTTTATAGAATAAAACAGATAAAACGTATCCAATGACAGACCTCATTTTTTAAAACAGCGAAAAAGAAATGACGTTCTGATCCCTCCAGTGGCGGGACAAACTTTAATTATCTATCTATGTAGACGACTCACCGGCCAGTCTTTGTTTATTTCTCCCTCAGGCGAGCGTCGTCTGGAGGCGGGTGCCATGGTGCTGGCTGACCGCGGCGTTGTTTGCATTGATGAGTTCGACAAAATGTCTGACATGGATCGTACAGCCATCCACGAAGTGATGGAGCAGGGCCGAGTGACCATCGCCAAGGCCGGCATCCACGCCCGCCTCAACGCTCGCTGCTCTGTGCTCGCAGCTGCCAACCCTGTCTACGGCAGGGTGAGTGACTCATTCAAAGAAACACTGTTTGACTGATCTGCTGTTGTTTTGTTGACATGAGGCATCTCCATTGCTCCCCTCTGAATCTGTTGTGTTCTTATAGTACGACCAGTATAAGACTCCAATGGAAAACATCGGCCTTCAGGACTCCCTCCTGTCACGTTTCGACCTCCTCTTCATCGTGCTGGATCAGATGGACCCTGAGCAGGACCGGGAGATCTCTGAACATGTGCTGAGGATGCACCGCTATCGTGACCCTCGTGAGCAGGAGGGAGCAGGTACTGTCCAACATGATCACGCACAATATTTTTGTATAAATCATTATTTTCAAAAGTCTTTAATTCTGTATCTTGCTTTGTGTTTCAGCCATGGCTCTGGGCGGTTCAGTGGACGTTTTGGCGACAGATGACCCGGATGCAATCGCAGAAGAGCACGAGGAGCTGCAGATCTATGAGAAGCACAACAACCTGCTGCATGGGAGCAAGAGAAAGAAGTATGAATGAAAACATCACAGCCGAACTTTAGTCTTCAGATAAACCTCCTTTTTATCTTTGTCATATGGATTAACGAATGTAAAATAAAAAGATGCAATAAATACCTCAGTTGTAGTAAACATATCTCCGTTGCTTCAGGGAAAAGATCGTCAGCAAGGAGTTCATGAGGAAGTACATCCACATCGCCAAGGCTGTGACTCCTGTGCTGACAGAGGAGGCCGCCAAACACATCGCAGAGGAATACTCCAGGCTGAGGAGCCAGGAGCAGATGGGTGCTGATCTTGCCAGGGTGAGGACGCACGCACGCACGCACGCACGCACGCACGCACGCACGCACGCACGCACGCACGCACGCTCACTTACTCACTCAAGAGGTTATTGATCATACATCTATTGGTCACTTTCACATGACAGATGTTCAAAAAGTCTGGAAGGACAAACAAATGATTTTCAAACATCTACATTGTAGTAGAAGATTAGTTCAATTTTATCCAGCGTCATGTACACTTAGTTTTTTATTTCCTCTGACAAGTTCCACATTATATCTTTAAGTTTTCTCTAGAGGTTTAAAAAAAAAGATGGACTTATCTCAACAGGAACCTCACAGACATGCAGATGCTGAGCCTGTATTAGGATCATGTGAGCCAACTCTAAACATGTTTTCTCTCCTCCTCTCCAGACATCTCCAGTGACGGCCCGTACACTAGAGACCATGATCCGTCTGTCCACCGCACACGCCAAAGCCCGAATGAGCAAAGCCGTGGAGCTGGAGGACTCCGAGGTCGCCGTGGAGCTGGTTCAGTTTGCCTACTTCAAAAAGGTCAGTCGGTTCATTACCTGCTAGATGGGTTTCATTCAAAGTGTCTGTGCTGCCAAGATCTCTGCAGTGCAATCTGAATAAAGCTAATCCTGGATTGTTTGTTCTCTGCAGGTTTTGGAGAAAGAGAAGAAACGTTCCAGAAAGGAGCGGGACTCTGGTTCAGAGGAGGAGGAGGAGGAAGAGGAGTCCACTCAGAGCTCACAGAAAACTGCAAAGAAGAGGTAGAGTTCAAGTGAAACACAGCAGGAAAGAGCTCTGAAAGAACTGTATGTAATGTTAAAATGCTATTACAGCTCCTGCTTCATTTGCTAAGACTAACCTGTGTGTCCTGCAGGGGGCGACAAGGCTCTCAGGGCAGTGAGGCCTACAGTCCCTATGACTTCAGGGAGGATCAGGACGTCCCAGAGAGTAAGTGTTGATGTTATTACCTTTCTGCTCTGCTGCAGACTACATTCACATTCTCATCATGATGCACCTCTTCAGAACCGATCACTCGTATTCACTTTAGGACATTACATTTCTCCGTCGATGCATTTCACTGATACTGAGACTCAGTTTTCAGATCCATACTGTCTCTGTGGACTAAGTTTTGCATAAAGTGTTACAGAAAATCTATAGAACCACGACCTGGCCACCTCTGACCATCACAGTCAGACAGTAACTATGGTTAATTTCCTTGACAGATGTATTTACTCATGACTTTCGAGATTAAGATTATTACATATGTATGATTGGCTTCTAAAATCAAATACTCTATATCAGATTTACCTGTTTTAAGTTATAAAACATTTCTAAAATGAGCCTCATCCAAACAGAACATTACATTGCTTTTTAAAAAGTTACATAAGAGGTGGTGCCATTGGCCTATCCGTTTGAGCGTGCCCCATACTCAGAGGCTATAGTCTGTGACGCAGTGGTCGCGGGTCCGACTCCCGGCCTCGACCATTTGCTGAATGTCTTCCACTACTCTACTCCCCAAATCTCTGTTCAGCTGTCCTATCCAAAGGCAAAAATATCACTTAAAAAATAAATAATAATAATTACAGAAGAGAAATGTCATTGAAGCTCAATAAAGTGAACTCAAGTACAACTTACTAAGATTGTCTTTACTCCAGCTTCAGTAGTACTTTGAAAGCAAGCCTGTATTCATGAATGACCTGAACATCTGCCCACCTCCTACTGAAGTGACTTAAGAGAAGTATTTGGGAAGCTCAGGGTTCAAATGTTGAGCTTTTATAAAAATAAACTTTTAGGTATTATACACCAGTATTTCCTTTCCTGGTTTGAATCTGTTTCCAAGTGATTTAAAAGTTCACATTTCTTCTTTTAACCACACAAGTGCTTCTAAATGTTCTTCGTTTTATATTAGAGTTCTAAAACAGATTTTTTCCTTTTTCCAGTTCAAGCCGGCACCCCGAAACCTGCCAAGGTACCGAGGGAGGAAGAAGAGGCCATGGATGCCACATCACAGGCTGATGCTGCTGAGCTCCCTGCTGAGAGGTTAGTGATACATTCACTCAGCTTCATAGAGTCAGAAGGGCTTGTGCACAATGCACTACATAGTGAGTCAGAGTCCTGCTGATGCATATGGAGTTCTGGATTTGATTTGAAAGATTGATCTGATTGATCTGATTTCATTGATGTGAATCTTGGTTTTTTTTTATAAAAGCTTGGTTTTATGGAAGAGGGGTCATAATTAGATTTGTGACATGCTGGGCATTTCAGGACATCTTCAGGCAATAATGTGAGAAATGTTTGTGCTGAGCTTGAACTCAGTCTTTTTTAATTTTGACAGGACAGATTAGCTGTTTTTCTTTATCTTCACCGTAATTATATTTTAGGTTAAATATGTTTTTTAGCATTCTTACAAGAGCACAAAACAACATTTCTAGGAAAGTTGTACAAAACTTAATATTGCCACTTATATGCAGCTTACAGCTCTAGAAATTATTATTAAAATGTGAGAAGGAACATGCATAATTTATTGTGCATAAGATAAGCATTACCTTAGTTTGTAGTGTGAGGAGGGATCCCTCATCAACAACTGATCAATGCTTCTAATTAATCTGAGCTGATGAAAAGGATTAGGACTAATGTAATCTAGTTGGGATAAAGAGGAGTCATACTGTAACTCATGTTGGCAGGTACGATATGAAACCTAATAAAACCTCTCCCTGTGTCCCCCTCAGGATGAAGGAGTTCAAGTCTTCCCTGTTCGCAGTCTTCCAGGCTGTCCATGCTCAGTCAGTGAAGATGCAGACTCTGATGGACAACATCAACAAGGAGCTTCAGAAGCCCTTCACAGAGCCCGAGGTGAAATCAGCTTTAGCCCGCATGCAGGACGACAACCAGGTCATGGTGGCTGATGACATCATCTTCCTCATCTGAGGGCGGGAGCAAAGACTGCTGCTGGAGATGATTTCACAGACTCTGAGAGAAACACGGATTTATAACCCAATGTACATATGTGTTTTTGTATTCCTCTCTCCTGCTTTCATTTCTGTACATCAAATGTTCCAGCATGGATTATAAAGGATTTTTGTGAACTTCTTAATGTCGTATGATCTGAAGCCACATGTTCCATCAACTAGTAAGAATTCTTCATCATTAATGTGCTTCTTTTTGTTCAATGGTTATGATGTTGGTATAAAATGGCATTCATGCTTCAACAGTGTTATTCATGAACATCTTAGACCACATAAGAAGGGAACAAGGGTTTCGCAGGGTGTCGGTAGTCCACATTTTTCTACAGGAAACCCATACAAAGGACTTTCTTCAGTAGTCTGTCAGCACTTGTGTTGTCTGAATTTGTAAATATCTAAAGAGGAGTATTTGAAAATGTTAAACGAATGTAGTTAAAAAAAAAATGTATTAAACATCCCTTTGAAAACACTGTCGGCCACATGCTTGCTTTCTCTACAGATTTAAAAGTTAACTCTGGCTGTGTCATAAAATGAATTAAAAGATATGAGGTAAATCTGTGATTCTTCTCAGATGAGCTGCTATCTAATGGTTCATCCTCTTATGCATCTGTACTTGTTTTGTCAAGCCTGTCATTTGCAGCCTCCAATAGAGTTCAACTTCTCTTTGTGTGGGAGGCACATCCCCCTGCTTCCTTCTCACACTTACTGGTATCTAGACCCTAAGTCAGAATGTATTGCAGGTGTGAGTGCATGCATTTAATCATCTGACTTTCTGCTTTGGATTGTAACACAGGTGGCTTTGATGAGTTTGAAGATAAGTCGTGCATCAAACCCAGGCGAAGAGCAGACAACCGCCTTCATCGTCTCAAACACATGGGCGCTGTACACCCACGGCTGACTCATATCAAGTATCGTATCAAAGGCGGCAGCCTGTGGCTCCTTTGACTCATTCACCCCAGGTTTGAACTCAGTTTAGTTTTAGTTTTAGTTTAAACTGACCTTGCAATTATCATACTCATTATTATGATAAACTGAATAATTCAATTCTAGTAAGACTGTTCTTGTTAATAGACCAGTGTGTTTTTCTTTTCTACCTTGACATGTTTGGACAATAAACTTCCTGCAGTCTTCTTCAGAGGAGTCACGTGGTGTTGTTGTGACTTGTCTGTCAGCTGTTTTAAAGAGGTTTGCATTCAGCCAGGCAGCTCCCCATCTCTAGAACTCTTTACCACAAAACAGCTGTAACTGTAACTCTCTTCCAAGTTTTCCAAGAACATAATCCTTTAATCAATGTTTTTTGCCAACATGTTTATATCTTAAGTTAGCAGCCAGGTAATAAGTGGGATAATGTATGGTTAGCAGGTGGTCTTGTCCACTCGAACCGTACATTATCCCTTACATATAGGTGCATAGTTGTGAGAACAGCAATGTTATTAATATAATTTGGGTTCTCTGTCTAACTCTTCAGAAACTTCAGAAATCTTGGTGTAACTTTTCATCCTGGATTGCTTTTTGACCAACGCATTAAATCAATAACCCGTTCATGTTTCTTCTGCCTAAGAAACATAGCTAAAATTAAAGCCCTGGTCTCACAAACAGTGATAGAGTTGCTGGTTCATTATTAGTATTTGGGCAAAGCTCGAAACTTTAATATCTTGTGTGCTGATATTAAAATGAGCTATTCAGACCTAAACGGTTTTTTGAACCAGGCTGTGAACATGTTTGTTATTGGTGTCTTCTTTGAATGGGTGTGCATGTGGTTTCTGATGTTTCTGCAACCAGCCTCAGGTGGACACTCGATGAACTGCAGTTTTTTAGCACTTCTGCATGGGCTTCATATTTTAAAACCGGAGGATGCCGCTTGGTTACTCCTCATCTTACAACTCATATTGCAGAATAACAGAAACAAGTGCCCCTTCTTTCAAATGCATCATACCACATAGATACAGGCTCATAACACAATAATTAACAGGTGGTTAACAGCAGTGGTTCTCATACGTTTGCTGCAGAGCCCATTTGAAACATTTTTAAGTACCCCTAACCTTATTATACACCAAACACACTGTCAGACACATCCTTAATAAACTCCTGCATCCTTAGAATTTATTCAAGTATTGTTGGCAAAAAAAATTGCAACCTCAAAAACTAACACAAGTAAAACAAACAGTCAGCAGTGTTTTCAGAGGGAGCAATTTGAAGTGATCCTGCAACATGGAAATCACATTTTTTAATGTCTTTGTCGTTTATTGCATAATTTCTTTAAGTAAGGCCTATGCCTGCCAACCTTAGTCTCCTGTCTGCCTTTGGATGTCACCTCAGTTACTGTGTGTGGTTGAGAATTATTTGAAGATAAGTAAACCCTCATCTATACACACTTGTGCAGATAACTCAGATGCAGAATAATGTGAGGCAGAGTCAGTTGCTGACAACGTGATGGAAACTGAATATCGAATGCAGAGTCAACAAAGATTTAATTCATGGATGAGATTTCACCTGCCAAAGTTGAAACAATGAGATGCAGTTAGACTTATTTTTTTGCAGTTAGTGAGATAAAAATAACAAGGTGTAGTTAAAGCATAAACTCATATGTTGGGTACAGACTCAATGGTGCGGTGCAGAGGACTGAATAACAGAAAAAAGGAGGAAAACAAGAGCAAAGAGAGTTGGATATAAGCTGAAAGAGAAAAGATTGAGGCTCTGAAGAGCTAACCTGTCAGGTCAGCTCTGAAGGGAACAAAAAGATGAGACGAGTTCATGAGATAAAGAAACACAGGCCAGGGGAGGTTTTGCATTATACCGAGTATGGTTTAAGTTCTATAGCAAACAATATTGGGATAGACTTGGGAAGAAATGATTAAAAGAAACAGTGCAGTGCTGAGAAAATGACCAGGAAGTGAGGAAGAGGGAAGGAGGAGGAGATTAGGGAGATAGGAGGAAATAGAGATGAAAGGGCCTGACCTAAGGGACAGCTTCAGAGTCCAAGTCCACACACTCAGTCGTCCTACCTGAAACAGCAGGACGAACATGTGAAGGTTGAAAAGTCAAACACACTGTTCTAGTAACAAGAACTGTCTTACTATCATATACGTTGTCAGGCCTAATGAACCGTTTCGGACAAAATGATTAAATATTTTTACAATGACTCAGGGAAAGCTCAAATACTTCTCATCTGAAATGTCTCTTTTCTTAACATCACTGGGCAAACATTTACTACTGGTGAAATGTCAGAACTACTACCACGAGATAAAAGGGCAAAAAATATTTTTAGTGGTATAAACCAAACGTCCATAAGCTGATATTTGTCTTGAGACCAAACCACACGAGTACACTCACAGGATGGATAACTGCGCATCACTCACATAGAGTCTGCCTTTAAAGAACCGCAGGGGACACATATGGTGGAGAAAAGTTAGAACAATCCAAAGGGCTCCTTGGAAAAATAAAGATGAGAACATTTGCAGTAGTGTAGAGGTGGGCCCCAATGTGATATTTGTCATGGGGTCCAAACCTCAGGAAGTCCCCCTGAGGACCCTTCATTTTTTTTCTTAATAACAATTAAGGATGAAAATTTATGCCTCAGAGGCATTTACTACACAAGAAAAGTAGCAAAGATCATTTTTGAAAATGTTGTGAACCAATTGTTGTTTTTAAACTTGAAAAAAAGAGAATGTGAGATGCATTTCTAATACTCACTTGAAACAAATCTACGTGATACTTTTGCTGCTGTACCATGTAGATTTTTTCTCTTATCTCAGCTGCACCAAATGAGCTTTGGTTGACTTTACGATGGAATACTTACTGCAGACTGATCATATACTCTATTCCTACCATACCAAATAACTCATGAAAAACCTGTATTGATTTGGCTTTCATCAGCTGCCTGTATCCTGTATGTTATTTCTTAGGACTGCACCACAGTATTACCTCCTAAGTTTATCAGAGGACATTCTTCTTCTACTCTCTGAGGGGCTCAACTTTGATGCGTCTGCGTTTTATCTGCTGTACCTCTTACTTGATATTCTGTGTCTTGTGCGCTGCTCTCTCTTCTTTTATTTGTTGCATGATGCAGCAAAATCATTTCTCCTGTGATTGATTATTGATAAGTGAGAAGTCTTTTCCTCAACACTTGCGATGATTCGCAACATGAATACATTATTTTGAACTTGAATCTTTTACTTGGTATCAAGTCAGGGTTAACCTGTGAGTAATAAGGCTGCTCAGTGTTATGTAATTGAGCAGAGGGTTCTAGCTTATCAAGGCACTTTGATGTGAATGAAAAGGAACAGTGGAAGCACTGTTCTCTAAAAGAATACATAAAAAAGCTCAAATTATTAAGATTTCTGTATTAATATTTCTACAAAAACAATATTCATTATCTAAAACATTGGATCTAAAGAATATTTTTATAATGCACATTTTTTTGTAATGCATCTCGATTCTGCAGAGCATCTCAGTATCTGTCAGGTACAGTGGCCCTGAAGAGCAAAACACGACAACATTTCAGAAAACATGACAACATTTTGACGAAACACAACATTTCACGAAACACGACAACATTTCACAAAACACAACATTTCACAAAACACAACAACATTTCACAAAAATGAAAGGGAGAGGGACAACACGTCCTGTTTCTGATTGGACAGAACCAAACAGCTCAACATCATTTCAAGTTTCTATTAGTACTGCTGAGCTGATCCCTGCACACATTTTCAACTGAGTGGGAAGGAATGAGAGAGGAGATGGAAATAATAAAGGAATATTTCAATAAAGGTATTATATTATAAACATATAATGTAGCCTAATACTCCTATGGTGTAGCCTACATATTAGGACATCCTCAGGTCTCTGAGTCAGGTGTCAGACCTCAGATGAAAAAGCATCCGGTCTTTTTCACTTCAGAAGCACATTTTTCCCTTTCTTCACGTTCTAAGTACATGTAATGTGACTACTCTTTGTAAAGTACTCTGATTCTGTGTAATCTGAATGCTTTTGGGAGAGTACTCTAAATACATGTAATCTGATGACTTTAGGAACAGTAACAGGATGGTTTTCTTTCTGATTAGTTTGGGGAAAGAACTCTGATTTATCTATAGCTGTTATGCTGATTCATTTCCAGTCATTTTTGAAAATCTCTTGCCCTATTTTTGTTTGCATGTTTTGGAAAGACAAAAGGTCTCAAGATGTTCAAACATCTCCAGTGCATCCAGTGTACGGTAAGCTGCGCACGACTTAGACAGCTCCTTACTCATTTGTAGCATGGAGAAAGAAGATGCTTGCACACGGTTTGTCAAAGTTAGTGTGCTGATTCATCACGAGAACCCCCAGTGCTGTCTTGACCTACATTGTTAGTGTGGGTTGGCAGTGTGTAGGTAGTTACAATGTGTTTTATAAGACTTTCATAAAGAAATGAATGCAGAGTGTTATATCTGCTTGTTCCTTCATGAGAAAACATGAAGAAATGTTGTCATTTAATTTCCTGTCAATTATCTATGTTAAGGTTCTTTGATTTCAGGAGGTCAATATACACTATCAGTATAAGTGCTCTGTTTTCAGAAACAGGCCCCACATGGGGATGTTTAAAGTGAGATTGTAGCTGGGTAAAAGTCTCCTCTGGTTTGGTTTGGACATTACAAGAAAACTTTCCAACTTTAGCCACACTTCAGTCGGGCTTCCCCCGATAAATCATTTCCATAAAAAGAAAAAGTTACAAAACATGTTTTTTTTAAAAACACTTTTCAAGGAAAATATGTTTTCACAGTTTGAAATTTCACACGGGAACTTTTGAAGAGTGAGAGGTCACAATGGGGTCAAGAGAAAGGAGTAATACTCTGAAGACAATATTCAGAAATGGAAAAGTAGACAAGAATATAGTGATCTTTTTCTGTGTATGTTTCATTATTTATTATCTTTTCATTAGAAATGTGTTTTCTATCCTTTAATCGCAAAATCCATGACAGTGAGAAATATACTGTACACGTAGACATGTGTAAATGCTGACTATAATATAACAAACTTTTATCTCGTTTAAAGATCTGCATGTGTGTCTTTGAAATCAGAGACAGTCGTAGCGGAAACAGTAGATCTGTCACCAACACTACACCTGTATATAAAGAATGCAAATGCAACAAGTCAGCAGACGCAGTTTAAGATCTGCAGAGGCGAGACAACACAATCATGCTGATGGTGAGTTCATCTGCACTGATCATCTGTAACCGTTTTTATGCATCACATGTTTATAGCGTGGCTCATAGCTTTATGTAACATCATTCAATATGTAATGACTTTTTCAGAAAGCAAGTAGAATTTGTTTCAACATTCAGCAGGTTTGAGAGAGTGTGAAGGTTTTAGAAATCTATTAATTACCCATTCCAATCAATTAAATGTAAAACCAGCAAAATATATTGTATACAGGAATAGAGCTAAAACAAAATTGTGCTTTTTTTTTTATCTACAACTACAGTCGGCTCATTCTGTCTCCCTTCCCAGGATTTCTCCTCGGCCGATTTTTGTTTTTTTTATTAAATCATGCCTTAATGTCAAAAATCCAAAAATGCACTTGAAAGTAAAGCCTCTGTCCTGCCTTGTGTTTTTGTATCAAGGTTTTGAGAGCTGTGCTGCTGCTGAGCTTGTTCACACTGTTTCATGCCAGGAAAGACAAGGCAGTGAGAGGAGGACAGAAGAAAAGAAAAAATGTCAGACTGGTCCTGGACCCCTCAGTGCTGTCTCATGTCGGCAGTGTGTCTCACTCAACCATGGCCAACATGTCTCTGACACCATGGACATACAGGTGAGGGCCTTTAATATAATTTCACCTTCAGTGCTATAAACGAGCCCTCTTAGTTCTTGACTAAGTTAAAGTTTTGAACTTTTCTCAGAGACTCAAGTGAGGCTTCTCGTCTGCCTACGCGGATTTCTCAGGCTCAGTGTCTGACCTCAGGCTGTCTGAGCCTGCAGGGGGGCGGAGAGGATCTGGCCCTGATGGCAACCCCTATCTACTACCAGGCCCTGGTCCTCCACAAGTAAGCCACTGCCTAGCATTGAAGTTAGATTTAGTTTGGAGAGCATTTTTCTTTTAATCTGTGGTATTTTCCAGTTGAAACAAGCTGCTATTGTGGAACATCACTGTGTATCTGTCAGACAGCATTTAAATATCACTAGCAATATGCCAGTCAGGGAACAAACGTTGTAATATGCAACAAAGAGGATACTACAGTTTTAAAAACATATGATGATAAAGTTTTGAATGCATATTGTGATTGACTGTTTCCAGGAGTTAAACTTGATGTTGATTCACCGGTGCAAAAAGAAAAAGGTTTTGTTGATGAGTGAATTTAGTTCACTCAGTTAAAATCTTTGCATCTCTATACAGAGGTATATTCTTTGTATTGTGAGGAACAGTTATCCTTTGCTATTTTCTTTCCTCTCCATTTTGGAATCTATTTATTCTTGACTTGTATTTTATTTTGAAGTGTGAAATTAGCTTGGCAAGAGAGACACAGAGCCAGACAATAGACAGATCCACATCCACTACAGTCCAATTTGATGTAACATCAGGCTTAAATGTTGTGACAGTATTTGCATGGTTTATACTCCACCTTCAGTCTTCTTTCCATCTAACTCCAGAGTCCATCAGCCCAGGCTGAATGGGAGGAAGAAGGCAAAGAAGAGGCATCACTTCAGACTGGGGACGGAGATGATTGCAGTGGGTTGTACCTGTGTGAGACCCATCCTTGTACCGCAGCAATGATACAAGAGATTTCTATAGATGATAAGTCTTTCAGTATATTGTACATTTATTTTTATTTTTCTATACGAATATGAAGGGATGTTTTAAAGTATCAGTGAATCAAGAACTCTGTGTAGTGTTAAAACCAAGTTAGCAACTAGCCTGAATACTTAGTATTAGTCTTTAGCTCATCCCCCCATAGGTATCAACATGTTTCAGCTTCTAAATCTTTTATAATGCTTTTAATAACCAAATATATATTATAACAGTGTATGTATTTTTTTGTAAACAATATTACAGCTTTATTAAAGAATTCATCCAAACTTTGACATCTTTTTAGGCTCATTAAATATTTCAAAAGTCTAAAATGAGTCTGAGTACGTGAGTATTGGTTACACTTCTTTCTATCCCCAGTTTAATTTTCTCTTTAGTGTGATTAAAAGTGAATCCTGAACAGTGTACTTCAAATCAAAGAGTGTAAATAAGAACAAAAACAACATGTTTATTCAGTCAAGCTGTTTTTACTGACCATGCCAAATAATAACAATCAATCCAGCCTTTAGGATATACAGCAACACACAATTACAGCAAGTATAAACCCCATGTTACGACCTCTCAGTTACAGTGCAACTTTTTTGACACTTCAATAAAGTCAGTATGACTCAACAACTCAAGCAAATTTCACCGTTCTGTAACTCTAATGTGTTTCACTTCCTTTGGAAATCAAAAACTGATACTAGTGACACATGCCAAAGCAAAGGGAGACTGCTGGTGAGCCAGAGACCCCAGAACTCATCCTCTCAAAGCCAAATATGTTCTGATCCTGTAACTCTCTGAGATGTTATTGTTGTTCAGACTGTATATATTTGCCTTCTTTCATGTTTGCATGTGTGCTTTCGAGTTGTGCTTAATGAAAAAAGAGTGCAATCAGTGCTCTAAATCTAAGAGTCTCAAATGCATGTCACTGATCTACATCTACACTACGAGTTTAAGTTTCACAAAGAGCCTGATGGCAGAACACAGTAAAGCCTCCTTCTTTTTAAAGCTTTGTGTTTCTTGTTCTTCCCTTTAGCACTGTCCAAAGAAACAAAAGCCTGATGCTCCTTTTTATTTTCATTAACCATACTGAGGGATTCACTTAGCAGAGCACACTCACAGCAGACTTTCCAAGACCAAAACCTCCAATAAACTGTGTGGAGGAAAATAAGCATGGAAGTGGGGGGCCCGGGGAAATCTTCTGTTTTTATTTAGAGACAGAAGAAGTGCAGTATGCGTGTTATGTCCTGTTTATATGTATGGTTTGTTAGTATCCTGCAAATCAAAGAAGTCTGGGACTCTTGACTGTGACTTGCATTAGTTTTGAAGGACTATGGGTCCTCGATCTACATCTGTGTGTCTATTTTTGATAAATGTGATTCTGATAAATTTGTTGCAATTTGTGTTCATTTTGCTATCACTAGAACCACGAACACACAGCTCAGTTGGCAGAAAAGTCTGTTTTAAGGACTGCTGAAATGGGGAAGATATGATTTAAAATTTTAGCTTATTCTATTTTGATGCAGGTTTCATTCCTCACCTCAAAACCATTGTTACCCCTTTTTAAAAACATTAAATGTTTTGTCTCAATGGACCCCCAACTTTCCTTTAAAAAAAGAGATTATTTTTCAGATTAAACATCAAGAGTAGGCTTAACTTTGTACAGCTTGTTCATAACTGCTCCATTCAATAAGAAAATTTGACTTCTTGAAGTAGTTTTGGAGTTCTTTTTTCCTGCTCTGTTTTGGTTTAATTTTTTGTACCCACTTTAAAATTCCCAGTCCGCTTTTTCCTCTTTGTTTTTCTTCCCCAGCTTGCACTTATCTACCGGCAGGCTTCCTCCTTCATCTCCTTGTTCTTCCTCACTTCTTCTGCATGTTTGTCCTGCAAGGGAAACACAAACAAAGCAACATGAGTCATTGATTATTCATGAATATATTAGCATTGAATCAGGGAGAAGCTAGCAGAACAAAGCAACAGCTCAGTGGGGAGAAGTCAGAGTATTTTCCATCACATATAATATTCATAATAACCGATCAGGCCTGTGATACTGTGAAACTAGAAAATTAACTATAAACTTAGAGTCTAGTTTAAGATACTGAAGTTTTGATGCATTGGGAGTAAAAAACCCATGTCATTTGAAATCTCAGTTGAGGAATGAATAAGATGTTTTGGATACATTATGAAAATGGGATACTTATTTTGCTGGATTATTCCCAAGTTCAGGCCTGCAGTCTATGTTTGTAAGTTGGCAAATTAAATAGTAAGTTATTATATTTAACCTTTTGAGTTTTTTTATCACTGATTGGAAAGAATGTACAAACGGCATGCATTAAAGATTTCATTGTCTGATTTTTGTACCTTCAGACCAAGCCAGGCAAAAGGCTTTCCCCTGTTTTCAGCCTTTTACTACATAAATAAAAAAAGATTGGATATAAACTGAGAGGAACTGTGCAGCATTGCAAGAAATGTTGTTTCTGTTTGGAAGATAGAGTGGTAAGGCAATCAGTCTGGCTAAGCTATAACAAAACTCTTTTCTCAGCTGTTTACTCCTACAGTGTAGACGAACATGACGTCAATGGAAGTTAACAATCCACCATAAATATAGTGGACATCTCTTAATCTGCAGGCTTGACTGGAAGCTGTCTTTAGAAGTGAATCATTTTTATCTTCTACCATTACTTCCTGTGTAACTTTACTCGATGATGATGACGTCAGTTATACCTGAGATGTTATTTGCTGCAATAACAGTCGTGAAAAACTGTTGCACAGTACACAAGTCTGAGCATCATAACGAGTCCCTCTTTATATGACTTGACACTTTACACAGACTCAGTGGCTGCACAGAGGACAAAGATATTCAAGAATAGAGGGTCAGGAAGATTATTGTGATGGTCCTCGCAAGTAGAGAAATAACTGTCTTCTATTATTAAATAGCAAGCTATCAAGCCATGTGATCATAACAGACCGGTTGCATGAGCAAATAGTGTGAAAATCCATGCTTTATGAACATCTATAAAAAAGATATGTGACGATGCACCGCCTGTGCAGATTTATGCAGGTGATGGAACCAAGCTGTTGTTGTAATTGATGTCTAATATGTCAAATTGAAATAATGCTGAAATCATCTGATTAAATCTACATCATCAGAAGCTTTTCAACCTTTTTAACGCAACTACCCATGCTGGTGTCACAGCAAGCAAACTACAGCATTCAATGCAAACTCACGTCAAATTTACCGGACCTCTCCCTGCTCGTTGATACAACAACAGTTTGTCCTCTATCCCTAATTACTGTTCATTTTTCATAACCGAATGTTGCTATGAACTGCTTCTATGCAATTACCAATCAGAACCAAGTGCTTATCACAGCTGGGCAATTACACTGAGTAACTGCAGTCAGACTTTTTTCTGAAAGGCAGAGAAATAGCCACTAAAAATGTCGCTCCTGGCTACAATAAAAAATGTTATTGTGGTAAAGATCTTCTCATACCCTGAGAAAGGCTTGTAATAGACAGAATTTGAAAAAAATGTAGTTGGCCTGCCTGTTTTTACTCTGCATGAAACAGCAAGTTTGGGTCAAGTGTAGAAGAATAGTAGGTTTTGCATTAAAATGGCTTCAAAGATTTTTTTGACCTTGTACAACAGACTATACTGTAAAAAGTTGATGTGATTGTAATGAAAAGGACACAGTTACTGAAAATCAAAAATTCCCTTTGCAAGGAAACAATCTCAGCTTCAGGACACCTTAGAATATTTTGGAAAAGCCTCTTACAGACTCTCCAGAGAAGTCAGATATGATCATGGGAAACTGTGCAGTACCTTCTCCTGCAGTCTCTCCAGCATGGCGGCCAGCAGGGCCTCCCTGTTTTCCTTGTTGGCCTCCATCTTCTGCTCAAGCTTTTCCTTGGCATGCTTGATGAAGTTGTTGTTCTCCTCAAAGGCCTTCTGGATCACCTCGCGCTCGTGCTCCCTCTTCTCAGCCAGGTGCTTCAGCAGCTCGGCCTCCTGGCACTAGATGGAGACAGAGAGCAATTTATGTGATCAACCAAGCATGTTATTTTCCTTCTTGTCTTAAAACTGCAAATGATGAAGACGGGGATTAGCAGCAGTCTTTTGAATCTCAGGCACTGCAAGAGGTCAAAAAGGCACAGAGGTAGATAACAACAGAGCATTAGCACCTTGCATGCACCATTAACAGAGGGTTATGTTTGGGGTTCAGGTTCTGGTTCAATGTCTCTGAGATGAGTTTTCAGCTGAGCCTCTGACCTGCTGTTACAAGAAAACAGACTCCTATCACTACGTGGCACAAAGCAGAGTATGTTATTTGCTGTTTGTGGATGCTTTGGGAACATGTTTTTGGAAGGCAAATTCTTTGTCCTCACCTTTCACCTCTCCCTTCCTCCCTCTCTCCCTCCTTGTTCCTCTTTGCTTGATGACTATGAGCCTTTGTGAGTGCGTCCTTTACTCATTGCTCCTCTGCTTTCATATCCTTCTTTCATCTCCCCACCCTCCCTTTGCATGTGTTTCCTCCCTTCCTTTTCCATCAACTCCAGTCCATCCCTCCCTCTTCTCCATTCCTTTTATCCACTTCCACTGTCCCCCCCTGGATTTATAAATCATGTTTCCACAATGAGTGTTGTCAGAAGTTGACAAAGCCTGAATGGGCTACAAATAGTTCGGGTTAGAGTTACAGGTAGGGTTAAGACCTGTTCTCTTGTGGTTTCTTGTGGGTATGCTGATGCAAAAAACTTAACCCCATCCCATCCCTCCTCCACTCACCTTCCGCCTCTCCTCGGCAGCCTCCAGCTTCTTCTGGATCTCTTCCAAAGATGGGTCACGGCGCTGTGGCATGGAGGTATTGAGCTCTGGCACGCCATCAAAGGACGGGGGCTTTAGGATGACCTCGAAGGCTTGGCCTGAAGCCCGTTTGTTTATCTCAATCACTTCCACTTCTTTGATGACGCACCAGCCAAGGTCCACTGCATCTGTGGGGTTGAATCATCGGAGTGTTTTGTTAATTCATTGACAATTAATTTGAATATGAAAGAGCACATAACCACTCATCATCAATGAGTTTGTGTTTAACTTTGACATAACTCTGCTTAAGTTGTAGTATTTCCAACATATTTCGCAACAACAAAGTTCCTTTGCTGGTTTTATTACAGCATGTATATGTTTTTCTTGTATGAATGCTGACACGTGCGGTGATAATGATTTTAATTTACCTTCTGCCTTGTACGTTGTTTTTTCTGCAGTCTGAGGGTTGAAGCAGGAACAGAATAGAGACACCAGAGGGAGCTCTTTGACCTTCTCTTTATAGGCTGAGGACACAAACACATGCGCTTGTTTCATTAAGCTTGACATTGCATTGACTCTAACAGAGTGATGAGCAAGCTTTCACAGCCTGATGATGTAATAACTCTTCTTTAGTGGCACTGATGAGTCATTGCCATTGTGTTATAAAGTAATGTCAATATAATGACAAGTTACATGCTTCAGATAACAACACTGCATCCTGCTTATCGTTTCCCAGCAGCACCACTGGCAGTACAGTCAAGGTAAAAGTAAGGTGAGTGCGTACTACTTCTCTGCTGAGGCTGCATTTACCTGCCAGAGTCATCTTCTCAGTGCGTGTGTAACTCTCCAGGGATGCTGAAGATCCGTCTCAGTCTGTGAGAGAGAGACATGCAGACACAAGGAGGAAGAACTGATTGAGACAGCTTCAAAGGTCATGTAATGAATGTGAGAAGGTTGCAAATGAGAAAATGACCAACACCGCAAGCTGCAGAATTCTAGTGTTAGCCCCTCCCATTAAGGTTTATTTCAACCAATGAGAGAACAGCTCCTTGCCAAGAGGGCCAAAATAGAAAGTACATCCTTGCCAGGATGTTTTTTTTCCTCTTTACCTTTCAATAGAGTTCTATTTCCACTCTTTCAGTGATTTCTTCTGTTTCAGTTCTCACAGATCAGACGCACCTCAGTAGAAAATGTCTCATGCTTTATGTGAATCTCAGTCTTTTCCACTATGTCTCAGCCTGTTTCCAATACAAATGTTTGCCCCTTGTTTTCACACATAAACATTTCCCTGATGCCTCTTTTTTTTTTTTTTTTTTTTAAATCTTGTTCTATTACGTTTCGGATGTTTCCACTCAGGGTTTTTATTTGGTCCTTTTGCATTACACCTGTTTAAGTTACAAACTGGACTATGATGAGCAGTTAAAGCCCTTTACAAGATGCAGAGGCAGATAGGAACACCAAAGTGAAGCATCAAATATAACACCAGCATGTGCTAAAAACCTTTAAACAGTACCATAATAAGTGTTGTAATTCAAGCAATATATGTTTGTTTGGTATGGCCTATTAGTCAAATTACAAAATACCTGCAGAGTCTGACAGGGGAAGAAATTGCACTTTTGAAGTCATTGAAACAGTTGAACAGCACTTTTCACTTAAAGTCAGAGACACAGCACATTAGCAAACTGTCTAACAGACTTTTCACCATCTGCTTCCACTGTCTGCTGCTCTCTGTCTCTCTGCTGCCTGTTTGATGGCATCATCAAGCATTGATGTAGATCTGATGGGTTTTATAAATCAGGGAGTCTAACTCCATGTAGATTTTAAAAATATTTAAATAAAGCAAGCGAGATTGGAAAATCTTGGTCTCAGCAGATGTGTGTCTAACATGAGTCTGGTCCTGCTGGAGGTTTCTGCCTGTTAAAGGAAGTTTGTCCTTGCCACTGTAACTTGCTAAATGCTGCAAAGTGCTCTGCTCATGGTGGATTAACATGAGATCAGACTGAGTCCTGTCTGTAAGATGGGACTGGATCTTACCCTGTCTTGATGTTGGGTCATGTTAATAATTTAACAGAGTACGGTCTAGACCTGCTCTGTTTGTCGAGAGTCTTTAGATAACCTTGGTTGTGATTTGGAGCTATATAAATTAAGATTGATTGATTGATTAATTGAAAATAGATGATGGACAGAACAAAGGCAATTATTCTCACCTTAATTGTATTAACTGATTGAACACATTTTCTTCATCATTGCTGCTCAGAATAATAATAACTCAAAGAAATGTAATACTTGAATACCTGTCCAAGCTAATTGGATAATTTCATCTGGTGAGAACTCAGGAGACGTCCCTGCAGTTTGTTGACCTTTTTTTCACAGCTGAGCACACCCACTAATTAAGTTATACTTTAACTCTGAGATCTAGTTTCATGAACACTCTCATTAATGGGAACAACCTCAGGAATCAGGGATTATGAAAAACAGGCTGTGGTGTAATATTAGATATCAAATGATTGTTTTAACTATTTGAAGTGGATGAGCAGAGGTTCCAGCTGTAAGCCTTATTTTGGGCTTGATAGAATATTTTTGTATCTACCAGAACACTCAAATATCTAACTTGATAACATGCCCTTTATCCTCTGAAATGTTCTACATACAAGAACATTCAAACAGCTGCAGTAATTATACACACAGGTGTTATATATATGTTGATTATCCTGCCTACATTTCAGACCGAACAGAATTCACTGCATGCAAAAATAAAGACTCCACTGAGTACTATTTGTTTGAATGTCTGTCAAACACACAGCAGCATCCAATGTGCTGGTAGATCAGAACTCTGTATTAGCATGATAGCTATGAGGCTCTCTTGGTTGTTCAAGTCCAGGGGAGGTACAAGCTGTAACTCTTTGGTAAGCAACCTGCTATTCACCTGCCTTAAAATGCTATTTGCTTCTGGCTGTTGTTCCCCAAGAAAAGATAGAGCACACAATAAAACCACGAAAGGATTTTGCATCAGAGCTGCATGTGCATACATTACACACATAAAATATAACATTTGAAGCTTTATTGAGTTCACATTTGTTTTTATATTTTGAAAGTTGTGAGAGTCAGGCAATGAATTCTCCCCCTTCTTCCAGTTTCCATGCTAAGCTAAGCTAAGCTAAGCTAGGCTAGGCTTTCCTACTTTAAAAACTTAAGTCAAAACCTTTTTATTTTCCGGAGCGTACATGCATAGTTATACTGTGAGCCTATAAGTAGGATGACTCATGTGGCTAGCTGCATGTGCGGCAATACTTTTCTGAATTCGATTTTCCTTATGATCTTTTTTGATTGCTGAACCCTGTGTGTGATGTGTGTTAGGTGTATCTTTTTTTAAATTTAAATTTTAAAAGCAAGTGGGTTTTTTTTTCTTCCATGTTTTATTCTCAATAAGATAAAATCAGATTATACTTTATTGATCCTGAGGGGAAAATTTGGTCGTAGAAGTATAACAAGAATAAGAGTTGAAAAAAAGAGTAAACAAATCTAAAATAAAGATAAATCAAATGTAAAGCACTTTGAGCTTACCTGTGATGAAATGTGTTTTATAAATAAAATTGCTAATGCTATTGCTATCCACCTTCACCTCAAGCTCTGTGGGTCCTACCCACGTGAAATTAGAATCATGTTTCAGTGCTGAAAATATTTTAGAAGTATCCTTACTACGTGGAAATACTTAAGCATATGATAATTCCACTTCTAATGAAGCTTTAAAGTGTCAAACATCACATAACATAAACACTTTGGTACAGTTTATTTAAATGTACAATCATTCTTTGGATTTGTTAATCTAACAAGGTAACTATCAATCTCTCTAGATGACTTAACACTATAATATCTTTAATCAGGTCTCATTTGAAGCTACCATTCAGCATGTGAAATTCCTGCAGAGATGTGATCTCCTAGCAGTGAGAAACATGTACTAATGAGACAACTCATGTCGCTGAGGAGGAGAGATGTCTCATTACAATGCAGAGCACTCCTCCCTCTCCAAGTGAGACACACATAAGGATGCACAGGAGAACGTATACATTAAACCTGTGTTGATACCTGAAAATACACATTTGTACACACACATTATCAGGCAGATATTACACTGCTGTGCTACACTGTTTGAATGCACAATTAGAGACTCTCTCTCTCTCTCTCTCTCTCTCTCTCTCTCTCTTTCTCTCTCTCTCTATCACACACACACACACACACCCACATGTACATCTGTTCGCTTGGTTCAAATCTTATGACACCACCCAGGTTGCAGATCAATGCTCAGCTTCCTGCAGGAGAAGGAAGCTCCATACCATTACGTGTGTGTCAGTACAGTGAGAAAGAAAGGTGGGGATCAGTGGGGTAACTTATTAAGGTCTTTACACACAGGGGAATTATTTGGGTCATGATGATGGGATATTTGTGATAGTTATAGTATATATAAGTCATTCATTTTATCATGCTACTCGTAATAATTGCAAGAAAGGTCAGTAAATTAACACCACAGAGACAAGGTTCATCTTGGCTCCAAAATATTTGTCAAAGAAACTGATTTTTTCTATTCCTGTTACCAACAACCGCTGCTCTTCATGACTTATTGTCTCTGAATTCATCTCCATGTAATATCAAGAATAACAACGGCAGATATACTTTACTTTTACCGCCAAAAAACAATGTACATAAATAAGCATAAAGCATGAATCGATACTAAAAATATACCTTGAACTAAAGCTGTTGCTTAAAAAAAAAGAGACATTGAGTAGTCTATGGAAACAGGAAAAGACAGAACAAACGCCATCCTGTGTGAAGCAGTAACATTTCAAGCCCTGAATGACTGGCTGCAGTGTAGGCCTTAAAGCCCTGCTCCTCCATTAAAACAGATGGGACATGGGTCAAACTAGAAAATTAAAACAAACATCAAATACATTTTCATGAACATGTTTTCTGTTGTAACAGTCAGTTAACCAAGTTCATTAATGAGTCGATGATCATTTAACAAGAAGATGATTGATTGACAGCTCTGTTGACATATGCAGGTGCTGCAGTGTTCTTTAGAAGAGGAGATGAGGAATGGTTAAAAAACGAACACTGAGTCAAGAGTCATTGAACTTTCCATAACTGTGAGTGTCCGCCTCAGATCAACAAAAGAATCTGATCTGCTGCTGATCTGAGGGCGTGTCTTACATTTCTTACACAGTCAGTGGTTCAAACACTTTAGTGTTTAATGTCAACTTATGTCACCAGCTTTGATAGCCCTTTAAACTAAAAGTAATGTGAAGTTATGGTTTGCACAAGCATTGGGGAAAGAACTTATACGTTGCAGACAGCGGTCAAAGATTGTTTAATTACTGTCCATCTTCTCATCTAAGTTGACAAGTATGAAGCAGAATGAATTAAACATCAACTGCTTTCTATTAAAACTCTTGTTTTAGCATTACAATATGAATAGTCACTTTGCTTCACTTGAAGCATATCCCTTATCTTATCTCTGTATTGTACTGTGATGCACTTCATCTTCAGGGTTGTAGATATATCTTAAGTTTCCAAAAGGTCGAAATCAAAAAAGCTATTTTCATACTTGCTTCTGTTTCCATGTGAACTGTCTTAGATGTTGTACTTTCATACATTTCCATCTTGACAGACACTTATGAATTATACCTTCTCTTTAAGATTATATTATTTTGTTGATATGTAATGAAGTACTTATTACAGCAATATTTGGATTTCTCTATTTATTTTCTCATTTATTTGGGGTCTTTTGTGCCCTTATTTAGAGCATGTGACAGTGGATTGAGCAGCAGACTGTGAGAAAGGGTGGGGAATGACATGTGGTTAAAGGCCGCAGATTAGATTCGAACCAGTGCCGCTTATGTTAAAGACTATAGCATCTATAGCCTCTATACATGGAGCTTGTGACTTCATCAATAAGCAAAACTGGCGCCCCATTTTCTGGATTTTATCTAAATTACATTAACAACTCTTCATCTGCAACAAACTTCCCACACATCATGATGTGTGCATCAAAGGGAAAATCCACATTTGTCAAACTACTCCCTTTGCACCAGTGTCTGACAATTTGACGAGCCACTTTGAATTCATTAGGTGGTTTAAAAGCTTTACAGAGATTTTTTTTGTTAGGTGTCGTTTCCCTTCTTTTCTTCTGAATGCATGCAAATAACGAGGCACTAGGCCCTCACAATTATAGAAGTGAAACATAGTCTAAAGCTGAAAAACACTCTGCTGGTTGAAAATCCTTCAAATCGTACAAACAGGGGTTGTCTTGACTATTTTTCACATCTTTCTTGTCTTTTTGCTCCGTCATTCATGCACACACATACGTACACGTACACATTTATACACTAAAACATGAAAAAACGTCCATATTTTCCTCTTCCTTTCTCCTTCCAATCCCAAAAGCAGACACAAAGCTACCTCTGCTCATATGGAGGATCAATAATAAATGACACAGATTACACACCATACGGTTTGTGGGTACACTGAGTTCTAACCCTCTCTCTCCTTCTTCCTCCTTCGCGTGTCAGCAGGAACCACTGCATCATCACTCTCACCCTCGCCCGCTCCACCATCGCACACATTTACAGACACATTCAGATTCATCCGAGCAATAAAACCAATCTGAGATAATCCAGACTAACACAAGGAAAATGCACATGTGTAGGGCTGTGTGTTTAATGATGCAGACTTACCCCCCTCTGTCCCTGTCTTCTCTGATGCTGATGGTGGACCGGTGTCTACGGTTACCTCTATCTGGCTGAACGGATACAGGCGCCGGGCAACAGCATCAGCAACAGCATCAATGCTGCCTCCATGACATCACCTAGGAGACGTCTTATTGGCCTGAGACACTGCCAGCATCCAGGCCTCCGAGCCAATGAGAGTGGAGAGGATGGATGGGGGGGAGGGCCGACAGCTCTTTGTGTTGTACTGCAGGGTGGGTGGTAGATGTTTCATTATATGGTGCAGGAGTGTGTCATTGTGTATGTGTGTTTGTGTTTATGTGGGTTAAGCATGGGGAGGAACTGGATAAAGAAGAGTGAGATATAGGAGAAGATTGGTTGGGTGTGTGCGTGCATGTGTGTGTGTGTGTCTGCTGCTGTGTGTGGGTATCTCAGCAGGGTGCCAGGCTGAAAAGCATGCAGGAAGCTAAATTATTTAGATCCTAACTGTGAATACTAGAACAAGAAGAAAACCTTTTGCCGTGTGAAGCACATGCAGCTTGTTGTCTTTAATTGTTAGGACTTAAAATATTTCTACTCCCACCATAAATCTATTACTATTCTTTTTCTACACCACAAACCTCCTGCTCAGAACAAACAAGTAAGTTGCCTACTTTCTTTGGCTACAAGCAACCTATAAAGTCTAGAGTTTATTTCAGTTAAGGATATTGGTCAGATTTCTTGAAGCAAACAGCTTCAGGCTTGTTATATTACATTTTCTTAAAGTAGACTATCTATAGTTGAGAATAATCTTGGCCACACTGTGAACAACCACCATATATTTAGAAACAGCAACGCTTTAAGGCTGGTTTGTTGTAAAGTGTGAATGTGTTCACATGTCTTTAACGTAACTTCTCTTTTGAGGCCTCCTCCTGACTGTCTAGACTCTGGCTTTGGTTGGCGTGTGTTTCTAATAATATCTTTACATTAAAAATTTATTAAGGATTTACTCGTCATTTAAAACATGGCACTGGTTGAGACAAACTCAAAGTTATCCCCCAATGCCCTGCATCATGAGTTAATTGTGAAGGTCTATAACAAATACTCAAAACTATTAAAAAATCCACTCACCTCTCCTGAGCCTTAAATAGCGAACTGACACAGCTTCACCATGTGAATCTTTTAGCAGTTAAAGAGTTGATTTTCTCAGGGGTTTGTGGAGACCAAAGACAGAGCTACGGATCAGACTAGCTCAGTTATGAAGTGTTTGATACAAGCAGAAATCCGGTCTTGAAATGTGAACCCAATGTAGAATTGTTAAATGCTGCAGTTTCTCGAGTGCCCACTTGAGGCTGGCTCAAAAAGCATCAGAAGTCACATACACACCCATTCTAAAAAGCCCATCTTTGAAGCAAAAATAAACATGTCTACAGCCTTGTACAAAAAATTATTTTTGTCTGATTTCATATTTTCTCTATCCATACACATTGTAAAGCCTGGTTTATACTTCAGGACATGAGAATACATACTTTTGCATCAATGTGTCCGTGTAGCTCTACACTACTACACCAAAACGCTTCAGGGCATTGTGGTCCCTATTATACTCAAGTCACCTTTTTCTGGTCCTGTTTCATTTTCTGCTTGCTCTTTCACAATGATTCATAGCGTATTATGTTAATTTAGAACTGGTACGTGTTGCCATTTAGCACACAACAATTATTGCATGGAAGAATAGAGAGGAGAAGTCGGGTGAGATGAAAAGTACGGTAGAAGTACGGCCGCCGATTCTGTAAGTGCTGTAAATGGAGGAGGCTACGTGTGTAGGCATGTGCCGGAAAAGAGCTACACAGGCCTATGATGTAGGCTACAGCGTTGATTCGATGCAGATGTATAAGCCAAGCTTAAGAGGAGTGCATTTTTTCGTAGCTCATTATTTTTGAGGATATTAAGGTTTTGAGTTTTGCATAATCACAGGCATGGCTGACTTGACTGACAGGCAGGCACACTGTAGCTGTTAGACAGGAGGCTGACACATCAACTCTACCTCTTTGCTTCATGATAGGTCAACAGAAAGTTAGGTTGAGTTTGCATTTTCAATACGGCCTCAGCATGCTCTCAATATGGTTGATAGGCCTCAAAACTCTGCATCAGAAACTGGTGACATCACAGAGACTACGCCCATGTTTAATACCATCTATGGTTTGTTAACAAGCTTTGGCTTGTTACAGCTACATCTTATCCAGCCTCCTTTAAAGAACCATATGTAGCACTCATAATAGATATTTGCTACTGCAGAGGAAAGGCTGTAATTGCTGTAATTTACAGTGTGTGACACACAGGGCAGCAATGACAGGCAGTAGAAATTACTTCATACAAGTAGTCAATTTTGTCCCTGATGGTCTTGTTTGCTTTGGTAAGTCATGTTGAATAATCTGTAATAATGTCAGGCTGTTTGATAAAAAAAAAGATAAAAAAAGATACTCTGGCATTTATTTTGGTATGGCACTTAAAAATTAATAATCACATTTCTAAAATGTATACTCATGTTATCAAATTAGAAAATGTCAATAAGCAACAAAAGGAAGGACAACACCAACAAAAAAACCTAAGGTGGTGTATCCGTTGTTGCCACCCTTTGATCATGCATTCAGCTCACGCATCTGACATGATGTCACCACTCCATCCACAGGCACACGAGATGAAAGCGCTTACAACAGCGGGGAGAGGGAAATGCATGAGGTCAAAGTAGGGTGTGTCCTGTTCTCTTCTCTCCTCTCCTTTCCTCCACCACTGACAGTAAACACACGAGTGACATTAAACATCACACACATCCTGGAAATGAGATCACAGAGGAGAGAGACGAGAAAAAAACAGAAAGGAAGAGTGAGAGGAGAAGGAGGATGTGCTGAGAAGAAGGAGGAAGAAACAAGATCAAACAGATTATTTCAGAGATTGTGTGAGAACCAAGATAAAAGGGAGGACCATGAGCTGTGGAAAATAAGGAGGGAAGACCAAATTAAACAAGGGAACATGTAACACCCATGGGAAAAGATTTGGGGAGAGGGTGGGTAAAAATGCTCGGGGGATGGAGAAGGAAGAATCACAACATGAAAGTAGCTGAGTAGTGATGAGGGAGAGAAACAGAGAAATCAGGTTTCTCTCTGTCGAGAAGGAGTGCATCTGAAATCTCTGCAGAGCCACAAAAGTGAGGAAAGAGATAGATTTAGACACAAAGATAAAAATATTGTGAGGAAAACAAGCTGGTGACCTGGATAGACTGAATCCCTCACACAGCTTCACTTTCAACAATCTGTCAGAGGGTCCTATGTTTGAGGAGTATTTTGGGATTCTGGTTGATGTTCATTAAAGAACCACAGATTCAGATAAAACTTTACAGCTCCTAGCCACACTCAATTAAAAAAGCCATTTCTCTTAAGCACTCAAGTGCACAAACACAAACACACAAACACACACACATTGACTTGCACACGCCCCTCCTGTTCTTCTGTGCTGCACACCCACATGGCCTGTAAAAACATTAACAGTTACAGTAGCTTAGCGGCAGCCCTGATCTACAGTCTGACATCATCTCTCAGTGTCTCAGGATGAGATCATTCCTCTTAACTTCCAGCCTCCCTCACTCCATGCAGAGTGGTTTGTGTGTGTGAGCAAATGTGTGTGCACGCTTAAAGATTGTGAATAAGTTTCCTGAACATGCAAGAGGACAGGCTTATGCTAGTGCGGGTGTCCACTGTAAGGCAATTAGATTGTGGGTAAAATTCTCCATAGAGTGATCTAATTGAAGCTGAAGGGCTTTTACTAGCATTGATATTGACAGCTGAGGTATCAAGGGGAAAACAAAGCAACGCCAACTCCGACTGAAAGTGAAGAGTAATCCCTTTTCCCTGAACTTTAAGCGATTGGCTTGGATAGTGCTTTGCTGAGCTAAAACTGGGATAATTGGTTTAGGCCCCGTATAATCACCAACAGAATTCAGTCTGCATTAATGCTGCAAAAATAAATACAAACAAATGTGAATCATCTAATTCAGAGCGTAGACACCGTGTTGGTTTTATGTCGATTCAACACAACGTGATGATAAATCACCATACACATATCAAAGAAATACAGTGCTGTTCTTTTTTTTAATACCATTGCAACAATGATGCAAAGTTGTCTTGACCTCCTTTCCTGTGCAGACCTCAGCTTCTCTGTGTTACAACGACCAAAAGACAGCCTGTCTGGAACAGTCTGTTACCATGGCAACAAGGGACTGACAAGCACAGCGTGAGAGAAATCACTGAATGCCAGGAAAAGCTTGTACTCCAACTTGAAAATGATATTATGTTTGTGTACATCTGCATGGGTGAACAAATCATTGGTTGTTAGTTACATCAGTCTTTACTAGTGATTCCCAAACCAGGGGGCAGGAGCAAGCAGCAACCTCCGGCAGCGAGAATTGAAGCCAATGTGGAAGTGTTAAAAACTCCAGTTCATTGAGTGTCCGCTTGAGGCTGGCTCAGGAAGTACTGGAAACCACATAAACACAAACTCAAAGAAGCCGATCTTTACAGCAGAAATAAACATGTTTACAGCCTGGTACAAAAAACGAGTGTAGTTGGAAAGCTCATTCCTCGATCGGCACACACTGTACGGGGGTGAATTTTTTATAACGTGACAATTTCAAAGATATTAAAATTAGGAGTTTTCCATTATGAGAGGCACAGCTGACTTGACTGACAGGCGGGAACACTGTAGCTGTTGGCTAGGAGGCTCAAAGCCCACCTCTTTACCTCACACTAGTTTGACAGCAATTATGATGAGTTCAACATTTCCAATATGGCTGACGCCGACGATTGGCTTCAAAACAGAGCTTCAGAAACAGATGGGTGATGTCACGGATACTACTCCATTAGTACTCCATTACTTATACAGTCTATGGGCAGGAGTCATGACCGGTGGGCATGGTAAAGTTTGATAAAACACACCGTTCTGACTCTGCACTGCCAGCAAAGCATGCACATTTTTGTAAAAGGAGTGCCAAGTAAAATTAAGGATAACAATGAATAAACAACAAACGCCACAACTGATAAAACAAGGAAAGGAATCATGAATGGTACCTTGCTCTTGTTCGGATTTCCACCAGTAGTGGGTCAGTGTCACGTGTTACAATATCACTTTCAATTGCTTCGTTTGTAAAGTGACTTGTTGGTATTTCAGTTTCTATGTCACAGGCTGAAGTTGCAATTCAGTATTTTTTGGTGGATGATATTTCAAATAATTCTAAAGATACACAGAATTATATCAAAGGAAGTGTCTGATAGTGTGTTTTAGTATAAATGGCCATAAGACATACTTTTAAATGTTGTTATCTATGGTGGGTGGGGGGGCATGAAATATTCAATCTACTAAAGGGCTGCCACAAAATGTTTGGGAATCGTTGGTCCATAGCATTGAGTTAATTATCGGACAGTCTAAGCAAACATCTCACAGGTCATCACATAGATTGTTTTATGCTTCTTCCATTGTGTGAAATACTCTGCTCATTTTCAGATCAGGGAAGACCATAGACTGTATAAATAATGGATGAAGTGATGTCACCCATCTGTTCCTGAGCGCTGTTTCGAGGCCAATCGGTGGCAGCCATATTGGAAATGCGGAACTCAACCAGGCATAGTGTGACGTAAAGAGGCGGAGTTTGAGCCTCCTAGCCAACAGCTATGTGTTCCTGTCTGGGAGTCAAATCAGTCATGTCCTTATTTGGGCAAAAACTCGTAATCTTAATATCTTCTGAACTGTCGCGTTAGAAAAAAATTCTCCCCCCGTACAGTGTGTGCCGATAGAGAAATTAGCAACATAGAGCCAAGCAATTTTTTGAACCAGGCTATAAACATGTTTATTAATGCTGCAAAGATCGTCTTTCTTTAATTGGTGTGTATGTGGTTTCCGGTATTTCTGCAGCCAGCCTCAAGCGGATTCTCAATGAACTGCAGTTTATAACACTTCCGCATGGCCTTCCTCGTTTGAGACCGGAGGTTGCCGCTTGGGGAAGACTCAATACTTGGAGGGGGCGTAATGAAATAATTATAACAGCTGTAAATTATATCGATTGGATCCTGTACCTCAATCCAGGAAATGGCAGCAGAGCTTGTGAGTACATGTCAAAGTTGTCTATAGCTACAGTAACTTGAGCCGTGCGGAGCAGAGATGTTATAAGTTGCGAAATATGCTTAATTTATGTCTAAAGGTGTGAGAGCAACAAAGCTCTAAATTAGGAAAGAAATGTCAACGTTCCTGCAGAAGTCATGTTGCACTATGTTACCTTTAGTGGAAATTACCAGTTAAATGTGAATTATAATATATAAGCAGACTGATGTTTGACTATGACTTGAGGGTCCATTACCATATGAGGAATCAATTTTATAATCTTTTCAACATTTTTATCAATAAAACAATCCAGAAATAAATGTTTGGTGTTAACTAGTTTCTAGCTTTAGTTAGTAGCCAGATAATTAGCTGGATAATGTACAATGAGCAGGTGATTATACAAAACGGAATCCCTTTAGGAGCAAGACCCTGATGTGAAGCTGAGCGGTCCTGCTTGGGAGTCCAATTTGCATGAACACCTGTCACCTGCTCACTGTTCATTATCTCTCACTGATTCAGCATTACTTCCTGTTATTAGAATTGGAGGTAAACCATCTTATGCATCCCATCAGAAGCCGGTCTTAAGATCAGATTTTTTTTATCACTGTCTACTTTATATTTGGTTGACTCACTTAATCTAACAATAATATTTTTTATTTACATCAGTTAACAGTATTATTCATGTATGCATAATAATATGCATGTTGTATTGGCTCAGACTAATAACTCTGAACTTACTGGCTTGATTCTTGTCCTAAAAAATGTATTGTCTAAAGCTTTGGTGCTTTTAAGTGAATGTTTCTGCTGGAGCATGATGTGAGGCAAATTCTTGGAGGTGCAGTGGAGGTTTTCATAAAGGCATGAACAACAAACAAGCAGCTCAAGACACTCACAATCAAATATTACAAGATATAAGATATAAAGACACTGGTTAGGACTACATGCAAAGACAGAATCTGACACACCCAGTCTAATTAGACAACATGCATCATGGCAAACACTGATGGCTGAAAAGGGAATAGAGTCTTTGATGTACGGGAGAAGAAGAGGAAGTTGCAGCTTTGTCTTGTTGTCGTACCATCTTGTGTCCAATCACAGTCATGTTTCTTTTGGCATACACATGGAACAGTGAACTGCATCAGCTGAAAACCCTGAACACATTACACTGAGATCAGTCCCACAAGTCCTTTACTACTGACCTGACCTCTGGTGATGGCTTCCATAGCTCTTAAAGATCTCAGATGTAGGCACTAGAAGAACACTTTTGTGTTTCCCCACTGTCTCTTGATTTTGTTGAAAGATAAATCTCCAAAACTCTCTGGGTGCAGGTGGTCTTAAGGTCAAAAGTGACAGACATCTTTGTGTGTGTATGTGTGAGCTGTGATAGTTTCATTAGACTGCAAGTCACTTTATGTGGTGCACATGCTAAACACAGGGGCAACATGTGTGTGCGTGGTGTGTGCATTGACACATGTCCCTGTGAGGCAGCAAGGGTCAAATGTGTAAAACGAGAGCTTTGCTGTGATGTGATCGTCAGACAGTTATGACTCTCCTGTGTGATGGACGTGATGTACAGGTCAGTGCAGATCAGACATTCCTCAAAGACAATATTGATTTAAAGGTTTCCTGGGAACCTAACAAAGATGGCGGCATCCCTGGGGACTGGTTGATGGACTTGCTGCTCTAACTTTCTGACAAGTCCTTTTGAAAAAATAAAGTAGGGTACATTAAGTATTGTGTTCAAGATAATTAAATTACATTTTCAAAACTCTTCTTATGGTGGAGACTAAGAGTGTTTACATTTCAATACATACATAGAAAGAAAAGAAAATAAGATAAAATAAACTGTACAATAGCATGTTTTCAACAATTGAAAATAAAAGCACATTTGAAAAGGGTATTAATTAAAGTGATGCATTCATAAGTAAACTAACCAAACAATGAGGTATGCTGCCATAGTTTACTTTATTAGTTCACATTATTTCTTCTTTATTTCCCGGCTCTCTTACTGATCTTCAGGCTGTGTAAGATTCTTTATTCTGATTGGTCAAAACCCCTTGATGATGACGACTGTTGTTAACTTTCACTAACATGAGCAACGCCAGAGGCAAACTGATAACACGCCATGTCAAATCAATCCGCAGAAAAGAGTTCTGGCACATTTTGCTTCTGCTTGTTGACACCATAGACTGTAATTTGAGGTAAAACTGTTAGCTTCAGTTTCAGTACGCATGCTAAATCGTCAGGCTACAGACATTTTCATATTGGATCCTGTCAAGCAATATAAGTAACGACAGCAGAGCAGCTGAGAGCAACTTTAGGTTACCTGTTGCTGCAACTTAAAACATGAGCGGTGGTGATGATAACGGCAGGATTCAAAGTTGTGACATTTGCCTTGTTTAATTTTAAAGGTGTGTGAACCCCAGAGCTCAGAGAAGATGGTGAGCTGAATGAGGACAGTTTCATGTTGAATCGACCGCAACAGGCAGATAAGAATCCATCACCATGGAACGCTAACTGTGGAATCACTGGGACTATTTTTAAAAAACTATACATAAATCGTTCATCACTGGGGCCGAGGTCGCGGAGGCAGTCAAACAGCTCCGAAGCGGCAGGGCCCCGGGGGTGGATGAGATCCGCCCCGAGTTCCTCAAGGCTCTGGATGTTGCAGGGCTGTCCTGGTTGACACGCCTCTGCAACGTTGCATGGACATCGGGGACGGTGCCTCTGGAGTGGCAGACGGGTGTGGTGGTCCCCCTTTTCAAGAAGGGGGATCAGAGGGTGTGTTCCAACTATAGGGGGATCACACTCCTCAGCCTCCCTGGGAAAGTCTACTCTAGGGTGCTGGAGAGGAGAGTCCGGCTGTTGGTTGAACCTCGGATACAGGAGGAACAATGCGGTTTTCGTCCTGGCCGTGGAACACTTGACCAGCTCTATACCCTCGGGAGGGTGCTGGAGGGGGCATGGGAGTTTGCCCAACCAGTCCACATGTGCTTTGTGGACCTGGAGAAGGCTTACGACCGTGTCCCCCGAGGCATCCTTTGGAGGGTGCTCCGGGAATATGGGGTGGATGGCCTGTTGCTACGGGCCATTCGGTCTCTGTATTGTCGGAGCCAGAGTCTGGTTCGCATTGCCGGCAGTAAGTCGAATTCGTTCCCGGTGGGGGTTGGACTCCGCCAGGGCTGCCCTTTGTCACCGGTTCTGTTCATAACTTTTATGGACAGAATTTCTAGGCGCAGCCAAGTGGCGGAGGGTTTCCGGTTCGGTGGCCTTGGGATTCCGTCTCTGCTCTTTGCAGATGATGTCGTCCTATTGGCTCCATCGAGCGGTGACCTCCAGCTCGCGCTGGGACGGTTTGCAGCTGAGTGTGAAGCAGCGGGGATGGGGATCAGCACCTCCAAGTCCGAGGCCATGGTGCTCAGTCGGAAAAGGGTGGCCTGCCCTCTCCGGGTCGGAGGGGAGTCTTTGCCCCAGGCGGAGGAGTTCAAGTATCTCGGGGTCTTGTTCACGAGTGAGGGGAAAAGGGAGCGGGAGATTGACAGACGGATCGGGGCGGCGTCTGCAGTGATGCGGGCGCTGTACCGGTCTGTCGTGGTGAAGAGAGAGCTGAGCCAGAAGGCAAAGCTCTCAATTTACCGGTCAATCTACGTTCCGACCCTCACCTATGGTCACGAGCTGTGGGTAGTGACCGAAAGATTGAGATCGCGAATACAAGCGGCCGAAATGGGCTTTCTCCGCAGGGTGGCTGGGCTCAGCCTTAGAGATAGGGTTAGGAGCTCAGACATCCGGGAGAGGCTCAAAGTAGAGCCGCTGCTCCTCCGGATCGAGAGGAGCCAGATGAGGTGGTTCGGGCATCTGGTTAGGATGCCTCCCGGGCGTCTCCCTGGGGAGGTGTTTCGGGCATGTCCGACTGGGAGGAGGCCACGGGGAAGGCCCAGGACACGCTGGCGAGACTATGTCTCTCAGCTGGCCTGGGAGCGACTCGGTATCCTCCCAGAAGAGCTGGTGGAAGTGGCCGGGGAGAGGAGTGTCTGGGCTTCCCTGCTGAGACTGCTGCCCCCGCGACCCGGACCCGGATAAGCGGAAGAAGATGGATGGATGGATGGATATACATAAATCATTTCAATCAATAAAATAATCTGTTAATCAGCCAACGTACTGGTATCTGAAATTAGTAGCCGGGTAATTAGCAGGATAATGGGGTCTTGTCTCACCCTGTCGGGATTCTATTTCCCATACCTACCTGCTAACTAAACATTATCCCTTACTTAATGTGATATTGAACTCTTTTGGGCTCCAAAGTGTCAATCTGTGTACATCTGTATGTACATCTTTTTTATTTTTCATTTTTCATGGAATTTAATGTTGCTAAATCTCAGCAAAGTATTACAGTTTCTACTGAAGCTTCCACTGGATAAACGAATGTTTCTAAATCTAAGTTTTGAGGCTGCGGAGCTCTGTCACCCTCTGGTGCCTGGAAAAAGGATGACTCCATCACCATCAGTCACTGTTTACCTCAGTATACATCACTGCAGTGATTCACAGCACTAATTTACTGTACATCCTGATGTGATGGTGAATATGCACAGCGGGGATATCACCGCAGAGTTACTGGATGAATCAAATAGAAACAAGCACATTAGAATAACACAAAAAAACAGTAAGAGAATATAATAAACCAGTGTTATAGGAATGTCTTGTAGAGTGCAGAATCTTTAAAGATAAACGTCCTTATAGAATATGATTATGATTCATATCTGACTGTTGTGTAGAGTTTCATTTTAATGTACTGACGTACCGATGGCCTTACATCTGATCTGCAGTGAAAAGTGTTTTGAAACCATTAAATTTAAGTGAGAAAATTGAAAAATCTTCCCACTTAGAGAAAAAAAAGACAGAAAGATTGTTTTGAACAATTTGTTAAAGTTCGTCATCACTGTGTGTTTTGTTGTAGAATGTGAAAATGTATTGAATTATCTCACATATACCAACCTCCAAGTGTTTTTGATTTGTCTTGATTGAAAAAACATAGAAACCCTCAAATGCAAACATGCACTCAATCACAATCACAATGGTGTAAATCACAGGAAACCGAGTTTTCTCCACTCTGGTTCATCTCCAAGTTGTGCTCTCATGCGATGTTCGAGGGCCTCGGCTTTGGAGATCTGTTTTCAATTCAAAATTGTGTTGAATTGTGTTAAGCGTTAAAAATGCTGACCCACTTACCTTACATTGCACCATCCGTTAACCATCATATTCATATGGGCGCCATATGGAGCGAGACTCTCTGATGTTCCCACAAAATCATCAAATATGATGTTTTATTTTACAGGCCAAAGGAGAAGAGAGTAAAATCTATTTATACTCATTCACACATGTTTTCTCTTCTTTCTCTTAAGTATGAAAGCTATCAAACAGAGAGCTTTGTTGTTTAACATACAACAACAATAACGGCATACTGAAGTACACAGTCTATCTGGCTACAGACTCTTCTTGTTGGGTGTTGAGTGGTTGGGGCTGCTAGGGGCCAGGTGCTTGAGTAGGTAGTATAGGTGTTGTCACTACCTGGAGCTTGCATGTACGGAGCCTGGATCTGTTGAACATGGCAGTACTGTATGGGTTGGGTTATTAAATTGAGGGGTTCTGCTTGTGGATATGATGGACAGAGGGAGCTGGCATGGAGGGGGGTTGCTCTGGGACACCAGAGTTAACTGTTTAGACTCTACGAGGTGTCGAGGGCCAAACTAAACTAAACTTCAGTGAAGGGAGGAGCTCACTTGATAACCCCAGTGATGTTCTGGCTCTCGCTCCCCATCTGTCCTCTCTATCTCAGGCTTTAGGGGACTTTGGGAGCCATGGGGAAGGCTACTAAACTTATCAGTAAATGGCATAATAGATTGGGTTTCTTCACTGACCACTCATCCTTCCTTTCAGCACAAGTACCTTGTGTTTATCTCAAAGTTCTGAACACTGAAGCTGCATTCATGGCAGTACTGTATGGGTTGGGTTATTAAATTGGGGGGTTCTGCTCATGGGTATGATGGACAGAGGGAGCTGGCATGAAAGGGGGTTGCTCTGGGACGCCAGAGTTAACTGTTTAGACTCTACGAGGTGTCGAGGGCCAAACTAAACCAAACATCAGTGAAGGGAGGAGCTCACTTGATAACCTCAGTGATGTGCTGGCTCTTGCTCCCCATCTGTCCTCTCTATCTCAGGCTTTAGGGGACTTTGGGAGCCATGGGGAAGGCTACTAAACTTATCAGTAAAGGGCATAATAGGGTGGGTTTCTTCACTGTCCACTTATCCTTCCTTTCAGCACAAGTACCTTGTGTTTATCTCAGTTCATCTTCAGTTCTGAGCACTGAAGCTGCAAACATCGAACCAAAACAATAAGCTAAAAGGCACTAAAAGCTTCTGTAAAGCTAAGAGGAAGACCAGAGGTGGCTGCAGTGGCATACTCATGTTGTTTGAGGAGCAGGGGCGAAAATCCCCAAAAAGGGCACCTCCTTTCAAATCCCTGTACTCACTGTTTAGGGTGAATTTATATGTATTGAGGCAGCATTAACAAGAGGGGGGTCTGTGGTCCCTTAATTCCTGCATTCTGCTGAATATTTATGTGACAAGTTGTGGATGAAATTGAATTCTGAAAAAGGAAAACAAAAAAAATATTCTATATTATTGATTATATTACATAATTAACATAGCATAACATAATGAACTACATGGGCATCCAGAAGGCACTTTTTCATGCATTATCCACTGAAAGGTCACCAGAGAAGGCAATTTTTAATGTTTTATCTACTACAGTGGAATCCAAGAGGACACTTTAGCACGTTTTCTATCGGACATGATGGCACTAGGGGGGCGGTCATCACTCTGTCTGGTGTCTCCTTCGTCCATGCTGCCACTTCTGCGTAATGTTTATGCAGCCTAGAAAAAAGTAGCATATGGGCCAAAGTTTTCACTTTGTTTGTTTTGGGTTAACTACATGTGTATTGAGAGCTAATCAGTGAAGCTCATCAGTTAAGAGGAGAGCAACACTTCAATGTGTCTGTCTGTGTACATGATTGAGTGTCTGATGACAGACTCAAGAGATTCAAATGTATTTAAAGATGCACAACATGCAGCATGGCACGAGGCTTACAGGCGGACACCTCCTTACAGAGACTGCAGCACTGATCTTTGTTCTCTGCTCTCCTGCAAAGAGACAACAGAGCAGGAAGAGTGACCTCAGAGCAGCAGGGGACACACAGGAAGACAAAAAGAAAGACAAAAAGACAGAGACAGAGGAACAGGTTGAGAACGCAACAGGCTTCAAGGGACAAAAATATGTAACATCAGTGACAATAAAGCATCCCACACACACATTACACACGTGTAGAGGAAACACACTCTCTTCTCTTCTCCTCTGTTCCTGGCTTCTACCATCAGACGTGCCTGTCAGCTTGTTTCACCCCCACCTGTTTAATAAATGGCTGCAACTTCCCCCCACTGTAACAAAGGCATATTTTAAGTCAGTGTCCACAATTAGAAACAGATCCAGGTGGTGACCCACTGAACAAACAAAGAGGCAGGGTCACACTGGGCTGACCTTTTACCCTTCTGGCAAATAGGTTTAACATTTTCTCCAAGGGATTCAGAAAGTCTTTTCTTTTTTGACACTGAGCATGTGTTTGGAGGGGCTGCAGTCAAGGCTCATTAAACACATTCTACCTCCCATTTACAGCTACTGTTAACCTCTCTCCATGCGGCTGTGAGGGAATAATGATGTTCACCTCAGCTGTGAACTGTGACTTTCTGAGTGTAGACAGTAAACGGAGGGGAAATTTGGGGATTAAGGGTTGACCCAACAGAGTATTGGGGTATGTTTAAGCTGAACTTCTCTGTTTCTGTAGATTACCAATGGATCAAACCAAATGTTATGTCAACAGTGTCACTTCTCAGTTTTCTTTCCATTCTATCAAACTTTTCTTCATCATTCAGCCCCTCATTTACCACTTAACTCCAACTAGGGACTTACTAGTAAATATAATGATGTTAATTTTAATAGTGAATTTGGAGCCCAATTTTTGATGTATTGTTATTTCCTTTCTTTTTAATTTGCATAATATCATATTATATTTGTTCATTTTTTTAGTAGTAATATTTTAACTATTGGCTAATCTCTTATCTAGTGGGTCTATCTCTTGTGGGTAGATTGAGCTCAAGGCCTCTGCAGACTTAAGTGTTGGGCCATAAAACTTCCAATTCTTAAAAAAATAAAAATGTACTTTGTTAAAGGTGACATATTATGCTCTTTTTCCATCAAAATATATTGGCCTAAGAGGTCCCCAAAACATGCCTTTTAAGTTCATGCTCAAAAAAACACTTTGAAATAAGATTTTGGTCTGCCTGTAAACCCTCTTCTTCAGCCCTGCTCAGAACAGGCTGTTTTCTGTGTCTGTGCCTTTAAATGAGAATGAGCTCTCTGACCACGCCCCCTCAGGAAGTGGATATGCCCTCGGCTCTCCAGCACGTTGATCTAATGTTTACATGCTGGCTGAATATACACGGCTGCTCACAGACCAGCGTTACTTCAACCCTCTGAATTAGATCCAGAATCTGATCCTGACGGAGAGGCGCCTGCAGCAGGACCTTTCTGAACCATTGGTCACAGATTTAGTGTTTCTTGTTGTTTTATTTGTCAGTATGTAGACGTGTGTCTTGGTACACAACTACGAATATGTAGCTATGTGGCTATGCTAACTAGCGCTAGCACTTTTCCATGAAAAATAAAAATCATCCACTAGATCTTCAAATCTGCAGACGTGGGGAGTAAAACCGACCTTTGTGTTTATTAAGACAGCCTGCAACTAGCATGCCTCCCTCCTAAGCTCCTTGTTAGCACGTGTGTGCAGGGAATGAAAAACGGAGGAGGGGTTGAGTTGTCTTTTATACAAATATGGGCTGAACAAGCTCCGAGCTCTGACTTCCGTTACAGACCGGATGTCGTTGTGACGTATGAAAAACACTGAAAACTGAAACGGCTCGTTTCACACACATTTACTGAAAGGTGGAGAAATCAGAACAGGGGAAGAATGGATTTTTTTCATTTTCGGGGGGTTTGTAGACATGCCAGGGAAACATATTTCAGGTAGAGAACCATTAAAAAGTCGATTTTGCATGATATGTCACTTTTAAATAAAATGATTTATTATGTTTTGTTGCAAAGTGACTTTGGTGCCATGCTTTTGATGGGTCATGTAGCTCTTAAAGAAATCACTAGCCTTCTTCTCATGACGGAGGCTTGGGACCAGTGACCACTGAACCTTTTTCATCACACAGGATAAAATGCACAGATGATAAGCTTTCACCTTATATCAACTTAAACAAATGATAAGATATCAGTGATATGTTTAAAGCTTTTTGTGCTTTAGTTAAGTGGCCAAAAATACCTGGACACATGATGCTGGCTGAAGAAAAAGAAAGGAAAGTTGAAATGAGATCAGATCCTGGCTGCTGTATCAAAGAAACACACATGTAGCAGTAAATCAGATACACTGCAAAGAAAGAGAAACATGAAGTTAAAGATTTATATATCTGAATTTAAAAAGTTGGTATGCTCAGAGTTAAGTTAGAAAAATAGAATAAGGAAAGATACACAAAAGCAAACTATCTTTTTTTTCCAGTAAAAAGCAGGAGAAAGAAGAGAAGAAAAGAAAGAGCAAATCCCACCTGTGCCTGTTTCTCTTCCTCAGCCTGAGCTAAAAACTGTGTTCCTTAGAGTTCCTGCAGAGAACACTGGGAATCTGGATCCACAATACAATATATTGGTCTGGCTCCTGTGTCTGGGCTTCATTTGAAGCAGAAATGACTGCCCTCTTTCAGCCGGGGGAGTGTGTTTTATTTTTAGTAATAATCCTATTTCCATCAATTAAGTGATTCTGTAAAAGTCTACACCTCACTTTATCTGCCAAAATCCACTCACACTGTTTTTCAAGCAAAGACTGGACTATTTCATTTCAGGTTTACCAAGTGGTTTGAATTAATCTTGCTTCTGTAGCTGGTAGCTGAGTGGAACATGTCAACCTGCATGTCAGGGTATAAAAACATATCAGATATTGTTTCATAATGTTGAAGTCCAACCAAATCGACCTTTTTTTGGGGTCCGTTACGTAAAATCTGTTAAGTCTGGCTCCTGTGAAAGAATACATAATGCAGTACAGATGTTAAAGGCATAAACTTGAAAGTTTTCACAGATGTAGATGTTTGGTAAATAACTGTTCATTGCAGACTGAGATGACACAATGGCTTCTAATAACAGCCCTTGAATTTGCTGTTTTACCAATTTGGTGTTTCGTCCACCCACAACCAGACACAATTCATGTGCTGCAAGACTTTTCATTTGAGTTTTCCATGAACAAGGAGTTGTTGGCCCTCCAACAATCATAATTGAAACCAATGAAGCCGGAAGTCAAATGCCCCAGCTGTACTCAGCTGTCAGGCAGCTGACTGCATCTCTGTCTCCAATCACCCTCAAACCAACCGCAGCTCATTCTCACAACAAGGCGGCCCATTTAAATGTGTCTTCTCTCTCACCGATCCTTGCTTCACCAATGCCGCTCACACTATGCTGCTGATACTAGCAAAGCTTTACCTCCACCACCTTATCCCCCTCCTGGTCTGAAAACCTTGTATTGACTCTCAAGGGATTTTGCAATCCACTCAAGCCAAAGCATGCTGCTTGGCTAACCTGTGGAGTATTTTAAAAAACAAAGCCTCTAACACCAAGAATAACTGTATTTACATTTGGCAATGAATGGTTAAACCTACGTCAAGAGTGTTCCTGACTGAAAGGTAACAGATTCATGCTTCTACTTATTTCTGTATAAAGCCCACAAACTGTATAATTAATGGACATCTGTGACGTCATCCATCTGTTCCTGAAGCGCTGTTTTGAAGCCAATTGTTGACAGGTGCCATATTGGAAATGCTGAACACAACCAATCATCAACTGAGGTAGTGTGTAGTAAAGAGACAAGCTTTTAAACTTTTCGCTAACAGCTACAAGGTGCCAGCCTATCAATCAAGTCAACCATGTCCTTATTTAGGCAAAACTGGAAAGTTTGATATCTTCAAATGTAAAAAGTTATAAAAATGTTTACCCCCGTACAGTGTGTGCTGATAGAGACATTAGCTATTCAGACCTAAACTGCCTTTTGAACCAGGCTGTAAACACGTTTATTTTTGCTGCAAAGATCGTCTTATTTGATGCTCGATGAACTGCAGTTTTTAGCACTTCTGCATGAGCTTCATATTTTAAGACCGGAGGTTGCCGCTTGGTAAAGCCACTTGCTGCTTTTTTTCCAGTCTCTGCTATCTTTTTTACTAATCTTATACCCATGGAGTAATATGCGTTAATATAACTTAAAAAGAACAAAGGAAGATCTATGTGACCAACAATTGATTGATTTCACACCATTTTGATCCCTAGGAACTAAGGCTAAATGATGTCCAAAACTACTCCTGCTTTTATCACCTATGTCCAAAGGTAATGCCCAGGAGTGCAGAGATAGTAGAAAATATGCCCTTTGCCGAACACCGAGGCAAATGTACTTCAACTTTTAGCATCTTTGAAACACGTATCATAATGGTAACATATTCTATGAGGGGAGGTAAAACAATTAGCCCCGTCTCTGATAACAGAAGGCCTTCTGGGGATCAAAGGTCTCAAATCACAAAAGTCTGAACAGATCCTTGTGCATTAGTTCAGCTCATTCGTGGGGCCAAACACACATGTGTGCTTGTGGAAAAGTGAATTCCCCCCTCTGATCTTGGGGCCCATCAGCTGACCACCATACTCTCATAAAGCAAGGCCAGACCTCTGCCACGCCTTTGATCACCTTGCACTTTGAAAAACTGCTTCCCATTTATCACCGCTTTTAAGGGGGCGCTCACAGATCTGATGATCCGCTGCATTCCTCACGTGTTCCATCACGGTGTTTTCTTCGAAGAGCCGAGTGATCCCTGACCAACACAAAGGCGCTGCATTGCAAACAGGAATCAGCTTTGAAAGGGGGTTTAGTAGAGGCCTGTCACAAAAGGAAAGTCCTTTATTTTTCTCAACACTAGGACCGGACAGTAATATGGAACACTAGTTTCTTGAATTGATATGAAAAGTTTACAAAAATGTTCCCAGTCCCATTAAACTTTCCTTCTCCTGTTACTGTTTCTGCAGTCATGGGTTTACTCTCTGTATTACTGCCTAAAGCTGCACTGATCAATATTTTTACATTAACTTTATTCCTTTGATAACTCAAATGGCGATGTAAAAGGGTGTCACTGTTAGCAGGTTTGCAGGTTGATGAAAGTAAAAACAATTACCGACTTTTTTTGTTCAATGATTCTGATTTCTTGACTGAATACGTTCAATAATAACTTGGGGAACCACGTGTGTGTTCAAAGGTCAACAAACAACTATAAAGTAAGTAGCATTCATCATGAACTCTAAAAAAGTTCATGTAAAAAGTATAACCTCCACTTGACTTTCTCTGTAAAACCTCTGGAGTGTGTCTCATAACATTTCAGATCTTACCCTTATAGGTCCCTGCTGGTGTTTCCCCAGTGGTACCATTCACGGCAGAAGGGATGGAGTTTTTCCTCCGTCCAGGCCCCCCCTGCTCTTACCTCCTTCTCCTCTTGCTTTAAATCACAGCAGCAGGGCCTGCAGGGGGCAGAGGGGAACATAAAATACTTCAGCTCTGACATGCATGAAAGACTTTGACAGTGCTGATCTGTGCAGGAAGGCTGCATGAAGCTAAAGCAGTACAGATACCAATGAATAAATGGATGAGGGATGAATAGATGGATAACCTGAACTAATGTCCAGCCCCTCTGACTGAGCCACGTGCAAGGGGGAAAAGGGCAAACGTGAGGACCCCTGTTTACTGATCCCCCTTCAACTAGTGCCTCACCTACTGTTCTAGAGTTTCAGTAAAGCTATGGCCGTTTTCTAAAGGCTTTAGAGATAATATTGCTTTTAAGACACTCCTACCTTGCCTTGACAAGGTAGCAGTGTCTTAAAGTCTTAAAGCAGCCAGACATGGAAAAGAAACTCCAGAATATGCAAGATTTTGGGAGTTATTTAAAACCAATGTATGAATTGACCTGATATATTCTGAAGAGCTCTTCCCATCTGGTGCTTCTAGGAGCACCGGAAAAAAAAACACACTGTAAGTATTGGCACATCGCCCCCGTCTGGTTTGAATCACTTTCACACACTACTTCTTCATGCAGTCTCAACAAGGCCTACATCATCTGTCTCCCGGTTTTTGTTTTTGAAGGCTGATATTTTCATTTTCACTGGCTACCTCCTTTCACCAAGTAGTTAAATGTTTCAGGATAGATGGTGCAAATAATTGCAGAACTAGCACTCCCCTGATAAGACACGTTGTGTGTGTGTTTGTGTGTGTGTGTGTGTGTGTGTGTGTGTGTGTGTGTGTGTGTGTGTGTGTGTGTGTGTGTGTGTGAGTGAGTGAGTGAGTGAGTGAGTGAGTGAGTGAGTGAGTGAGTGAGTGAGTGAGTGAGTGAGTGAGTGCAAAGAATGACGTACTGTTCAGCAAACCTGGTTTTATATGAGAGACAAGTGAAAAGATGCTGCAAGAGTCATTGATCAAAAGTGGCCATAGAAAAATATAATTATAATAAAGGTAATTTAATTTTCCTTACACCATTTTGATCTCTAAATTGCATTAGTTACTTATCTTGATTGTAATGTCAGCTGATCCAGCCCTTCCTCTTTTTATATTCTTATAACCATTTCATAGATTGCCCTGAGACCTTTTTTCTTCTTCTACTACCATGTAAGTTGGCATTTTTGGTTTTTGTGTGAAACATCTTAACAACCATGTGATCACATGTGATGGACTGCCATGAAATGCAGAACGGATACTAAAGGTCACCAGATGCTGTAGTGTGTTAAGGCAGTGGCTGTGGATCAAAGCGAGGAGGAGGTCTAGGGGTTGTTCACTAATTGGAACACAAGTTGACACAAGTTCTTTATTAATGCCAAAGTCACAGAGATGCTTCCTTTAGTTGGTGTCACAGGAAACATGGTCATTTTTCAAATTATGCAGATGGTACTTAACAATTCTTAACAATGAAACCAATCTCTTTACTAAAATTGAACCATACTTTAATGTTGCCAGAAAAAATGACAAAGCAGAAAATAAGGGACAGTCCGTCTTTAAAAAAATGGAGAAAAAAACAACTGTATAATTGCGTCTCATCGTCAGTCTCCGTCATGGGCCCAATCTTTATCTCCACCCTCAAGCCTCACTGACTTTGAGGCACGTTCCCGCTAAGTCCGTGAGGGCTTATAGGGCTGTCCCACTGTCAAATCATCGAGTGTGTGAAGGATCTCTCACAGACTTTTCGAGCCCCCGTGAGCATGGACAGGTAAACAAGCACCGTAACATGAAATAAAAAAAGTGCGACAGTAAAAAATAAGCATGAAAGTTGCAGTGATATTTACAGGTAAAAAAGTTTGCCTATTAAATCTGCCTATGTAATTTCTAGTAATGTGGTTATAGATTTTCTACAAATGTGGATCTGATCTCAGTATCATGTCTTTGATATCAAAAAATGAAGAAAAGAAAAACTTCGGGGGTCATCTCAAGTCATGTATTGTGATGCTGCATTCAGGGCACTTGTGAAAATTAGGCAAAAAAAGAGATTGTAAAACAAAACGTTTTTTTTAAATAACAATCTCTTCTACTATGAAAAATGATATTAATCTGATAAGATTTCTACAAATTTACAAAGTAATGAGATCAAAAAATTAACATTAAAGAAAGGTCTGCTGCTCTTTCTTAAGACTATTTATCTGAACAGAAACAACAGCATACAAATGCTAAAATGCAAATAAGTATAAAGTGTAATTAAGAGCAGTGACAAGTTTATATTTTCATGCAGAGAAATGTCAATTGGTGTCCAAAAATCGTCACGAGCAGTGAAAGCCTCCGTGGCTACACAGAGACAGCAATAAACTCAAATATGTACACATCAAGTGAAAATATGTCATTTGACATCAAGTTTGATTGACAGCTGACAATGATCAGCTCTTAGCAACAAACAGAAATACAATTTGAAGTTGAAGAATTCAAACAGAGAGGTTACCCCACTGTCCTTTAAATGACTCCTGTCTATTTCAGTTTACACATCTCAGCTGTGTCTCCAGGAGACCAGTACAACCCTATTCCAGCAAGCAGAGGCTCAGTGAATGTGGTCTGGACTCTGTGGAGGAGAGTCATGGTATCAGAGATGCTGTAGAAGGACAGAACACCTGCACTGTGATCAAGGTACACTCCTACTCTAGAGGACCGAGGACCTGAGACAGGAGTGTGGACATTTTTTTCCCAGAAGTTATAACTGTTGTTGAAACAATATAATGCCTGAGATTTGTCATTGTATCCAAATTTACATTCAGTCCAGCTTCCAGCTCTGCTGATACCCTTATATGTGACTGCTACATATACTCCAAATCCACTCCACTCTACCTCCCAGTAACAACGTCCAGTCATGCTCTCTCTACTCAGGACCTGACACCAACCTGTGAATCTGTCTGGGTGACTAGAAGAAGGCTGATGTTGTGTCATCAATGTTGCTTTTCTGTTCCCATCGGATAATAACAGCTGTGTGTGTGCTGTGTTTGGATCCAGTGTGATGTCACGCGAATATTTTAAGAACACGGCTCTGTCCTTGGGCTCTGGATGTGACAATAAAACATCCACTTCAGTCACTGTCGGTGAGATATTTGTGAAGTTCTCTCCCAGAACGTCCTGTAGTTTATCCCTGACTTCTGACTGAGCTGATGTCACATCCTCAAAGTACCTCAGAGGACAGATCTTGATGCTGAATGAGTGTGTAGATTCACCAAGTGCTGACAGTGAGAGGCAGTCTTTTAGAAACTGGTTGTGGTCCTCTGTGCGTAACAGCATTTGTAGCTCAGCATCATTTCTCTTCAGCTCAGTGATCTCCTGCTCCAGCATCTCCTGAAGCTCTTTAACTCGACTCACTTCCGCTTTCTGCTGGGATCTGACCTGCTGCTTCACATCAGAGCGTCTTTTCTCCATGAGACGGATCAGCTCAGCGAACATCTTCTCACTGTGCTCCACTGCTTTATCAGCAGAGCCATTGATAGCCTCCACCTGCTGTTGAAGCAGCCTCAAATCCTTCTCTCTGTCCTGGATTCTCTGCTTGATGTTTAGTCGACTCCCCTCGAGCTCTCTCTGCCTTTCAGTTCTTTCTGCTTTAGCTGAGACTGTGTCGTGGCCTTTATGTTCATCCACAGAGCAGAGATAACAGATAGCCTGCTGATCAGTACGACAGAACATCTTCATCACCTCATCATGACGAGAGCAGACGTTCTCCTGGAGCTTCTTAGAAGGCTCCACCAGCTTGTGTTTTTTTATCAGATCTGCTTCAAAATGAGGCTGAAGGTGTTTGTCGCAGTAAGAGGCCAGACACTGCAGACAGGATTTGCAGGCTTTTCGTTTTCTCCCAGTGCAGACATCACAGGCCACATCTTCGGGCCCAGCATAGCAGTGAGCAGGAACAGCTTGGAGTCCAGTCTTCTTAAGTTCCTCCACTAAAAATGCCAACATGGTGTTTTTCCCCAGGACAGGCCTTGGCGTGAAGGTCTGCCTACATTGAGGGCAGCTGTAGTCTCTTCTTTCATCCTCTTTATCCCAGTGGGTTGTAAGACAGTTCATGCAGTAGCTGTGTCCACAGGGAACAGTCACCGGATCCTGTAGTAGATCCAGACAGATTGAACAAGATAACGCTTCCCTGGCTAGATGGTTTCCTTGCTGAGCCATTTCTCCTCTCAGTGACAATCAAATAGCTCCTCTTTTTCTGGATCAAAACTTTGTCTGAGCTCTGAAGGATGGCAGCTGTCTGCTCTTGTTGACTTGCAGCGGTGTATAAGGTTTTTTTTTTTTTTTTCAAATGTAATTAAATACTCTGGTGTCCACACCCATCTTACCTGCAGCTGTATCAAGAGGTGTGAGAAGAGACATATTTTGATTGGCTGAGGCCCGCTGTTTGAGAAAGAGAGAATGATCTTCAGGTTTTACTGTGTACCGCAGGTAAATATGGCAGCATTATCATGCCAAAACTTACAAGAAAGTTTTACTGACAAGGATGTAGATGAGCCCTGCACACAAATTCAATAGCCAATGCGCACCTATTATCTTTGCGAGTGCCTGCACAAAACTCTTGTGTAAAATGTTCCTGCTTGCACTATATTTGAGCACGTGCAGACACTGAGTTATCCATGAGTTGGCAGGAGCAGTCACAGTGACCTCCCAGAATATCATTGGCTACAGCTATACAGTCCTTTTTTGATTGGACTCTCAGAATTTATTTTGTAAACTATATTAACAACAGATACAGATTACAATTTCTCACAGGAAGTAGTAAAATGTATTTGCAAAGACAAAAAAAATTTGGATGATGTAAAACAAATGGATAGAATATCAGTACTGTAGGGTGCAATGTAACAAATTACATTTACTCACATTACAGTAATTAAGTAGCCTTTTTAGGGCCTCAGCACCAAGTCGGTGCAAAGAACTAATTGTTATTCCTTAGACGACTGCATTATTTTTTTTTCTGTCAATCGTTGCAAATTTGAAGGCCATGCCTGAAAAGTAATGAAATTTGTATGTGCACCATGACTTACTAATGTGAATTTGATAATAGTTACCAAAATGAGCGCCAAAAATTGGCCCACTTGTGCTCCTCAAGCAGTTTTTAGTGGTCAAGCCCTTCTTGACAGTTTCACTTAGAGAGATTTTCTTTTGCACACACGTCCAGCACTTTGAGACTTAAAAAAACACCTTAATGCTGTGGTGTAATGTCAACAAAAAGTGAGATATTATGGAAAACAGTCAAAAATCACCCCTTCTTGGACCATTTCCAGGGGTCCCTTAAAAAGGGTATTCCCGATCCTCTTGAAATGAGGTTTTGCAGCTTAAAGAGACCCATATCACAAAAAAATCCATAAACTCCTTCACAAAAGTCTGAGGGTATGGCCAAGGTGAGCCCTTAAAATGTGTCTTTTTACTAAGCCAGTTGTTCAATCAATAGATGTTGTAGTGTCCCGTGACATTGCTACTCTGACTGCTAGCACCGACCCTTTTGTGGATGCTCAATTGGATGGAGACGTTGAATAAGATTAGCCTGTTGCTATTTTTTGCGCTAACTATTATTTGGGATTGAAATTGCCTAGTCCCTGTGTTACAGCATCTACTACAACAAGCCTTCTACTACTACTACTACTGCGATGATTCAAGCAGCAGTTTGTTCCAGTTGCCAGGTTGATTGCATCATCACTGCAAACAAACCGTTCCAGACTTTGATGAGAAGCCAGCCAAGACCGCCTCTTCTGGGCAATGTCGCTTGTTCTATTCCACCTCAAGGTGATTGCTGTGTTCACACTTGTTCAAATGATTAAGGCTAAGTTGTCCTGAAAAAAGACGCGACGCCGCACTGAAGCCATAACACAACCTTGCAGTGGTAGTTAGCCAGCCCCCTGTAGCCATCTCGAGCTGACCTAGCCTAGCTTCCCCCTGGCAGATCAGGGATGCAGTGGCTGGGTTACGGTGCAAGGAAAGCATAGACCTAAACAAACACGGGATTTGTGGTGATGAGAGGAATGAAGCAGACTTACTTGTTGCATGTTCCTGTGACTTTTTTGGTTTATAACCTTTTACCAGTTAATATGTATTTCAACAATCTCAACATGATTTGATTTTCAACATATATTTTTTTCACCAGTTAAAATTGAGTGCTTTGACCTCTAAGCTCCTTGATTGCCTCTGATTTGAAGCTTGATGATATTGTTGTAGTTTATTTTCAATGAAAAACGTAAAACCACTTCTTTAGGTCTCATTCCATTAGACTTAATCATATCTGGAAAGACAACAGAACTTTTTGAACCATGAAACTGTAGCTTATTTGAGATTCAAGGTCCTCACCTAACAGGAACCATAACTATTAAGTGTGTATTGTCCAAAGAAATAGGAAAATACTATAATTCAGTCTGTCACCATGCCGCTCAGTAGAGTGTATACTGCACCACAGGGAGTGTGTTTTAAACTCTACTTTTTATTAGCCAGAGGCCTGAAGTGCAGACGTGTACTGCTGTGTGTGTTTGATGTGTGTACTAAAGTGCTGGTTAAAGTTTCTATCAGGTCTTTTTTTTCTTCACGTCTGCAGAATATGGTTTGTTGGCGCTATTACTTCTGTTATGTGTGTGGTAAATTACCTTCTGTCTCCTTCCATTTAGTCTCCAGGCTAAACACATGTGACAGCCCCTCGGTGTTGTGGCTGACCTCGACAGCCAGCAGCCTATAGCTTCTGATCTCAGACCAGCAGGACTTCTCAGCGCAGCATGGAGAGGCAGCCACTGAGGCCTGACGCTTAGATAGAAACACAGAAAAGGTTCTGTTCAGCTGTCACTCCCACTAACTCCCACTAATATAATTAAACTTGTATTGTCTCACACTGTGTTTTCTGTCTTCTCATTGCCTTACACCAAATAGAGCCATCACAGAAGACATCTCATACAAAAAAATATCTCTAGATTTTACTCAATGATCAGAAATATTGGAAAATGTTTCATCTTATGATCTTATCTTTGACTATCTAGCTCAGCTGAGACGTGTCTCGACTGTGATCAGGCTGTTTGTCAGTGGGACTCCTCACAGCCGTAGGAGATTCGGATGAGAACTAAGCTGGAATCCGTGGGTTGATCCCTGAGGAACATAAATTAGAGAAACAGTGTGGCACAGCAGCAGAAATGGTGTGAAACATTTCTGTCAGTTTCAAAATGAGCTCATGGAGAGTTGTTATGAAGTGTGACTCCGAAGATCACATGATGATTTAAATTACCCACAGCTGTGGCTTCAGAGTAATGCAGACGAAACTGAGATGAAACATCGTGACCTGCAAAGAAACACGCATACATTTAAAATAGCCGCAACCACGCACAAAACAAGAAGAAAACATTAAACTGAGAGGAGAGGGAACAGGTTATCAATGAAAATCTCCTTTAATGAGGCCTCCAATAAATGTTACAATTACTGCATGCTGTATGAACTGAAACGAGACAATCACAGCACACACAAACACACACTCGATATAGATACAAATATTCAGCCTCCTGGGGTGAAAACTGAGGCCACAGTAGCTAAAAAAGGAGCCCAGCATGACATGTCAATAGTGATGGATGGTTAATTGAGGCCCTGTGTGGATTGTTTGCACTTTGAACAAATAGATGGATGCCTAAGATGTTTAGACACCAGGTGGCTACAAGTCACCTGGTTGAGTGACATTCATAAATGAACAACCTGAAACTGATCTACGGCTTTAAGCAAGCTGCAACACGGTTGGATGATAACATAGAGAGCATGCCATCAGTAGGTGTTGGTTTCATTCAAAACTACTTTTCTGTTGAAGCTTCCCTCTAAGGACAATTATATCATCTTGTTAATGCTTGTTTGAAACTTGAACAAATGATTAATTTTCAATGCTCTCCTTGATAAGTCGATCTACATTCCAAACCTTACCTATGGATCATGAACAGAGGAATAAGATCGCGGATACAAGCAGCCAAAACGAGTTCCTTCAAAGGGTGGCTGGGCTCAGCCTTAGGGTCAGGGTCAGGAGCTTGGACATCAAAAGGGAGTTTGAAGCAGAAACGCTGCCCATCGAAAGGAGTTGGGTGAGGTTGTTCAGGCATTTGATAAGGATGCCTCCTGGACGCCTCCCTTTAGGGGTATTCAGGACGCTTCTGTCTGGACGGATGCCTCAGGGTTGACCCAGAACTCGGTGGAGAGGGATGTTTGGGTCGATTGCTTAGACGGCTGCTTGTGACCTGACTTTGGATAGCGGGTGAATATAGATGGATGGACGCTCCCTTTGATATCGTTTTATCCACAGCTGTTTCAATAAAAGCATTACGATTATCCCATTCTTAGCGACCTGCACAGAACCAAAGAGTGGCCATCGTAAAGACTTGTTGGACATAGTGGACCATTTAGCAGCTAATGAGACGTGGAGATGTTTTCCTTCCAAATTGCTGCAGAGCAAAATCTATGCTGATCATTGGTCTGTGTTTGCTTGATGTCCAAATAAACTACTGTTTGCTAACCTTGTTGTCATTATGACACAACATTATGATCGTAATACATGACAGAAATTTTATTAAGTGTCCAACAAGGCTAATCCAAGAATATTTTGCAGGACTGAAACATAAATAAATAAGTTCAATGTGAATGACCTCAAGATTCTGAACCTGGCACCTGAAGGTTGAAGGTTATGTTAGGGGAAAACAAATATTGCTAATACCATAAACATCTATTAAATGTCTCACAGTAATGAGGTGGTGAATATCTGGGCCATTTGAGAATTGTACCCTGGGAACATCAAGTGCTCCAAGCAGCTAGCTTACTTAGCCTGCTGGTTGCCTTAGCCTTAACAACTGATATGTGCCGTAATCTATAAAGGCACTAAGTCACGGATTAGGTCGAATTCCAAAGATACGAAAATAGTGATTGCCTTAAAATTTTGAAATTAAATCGTGTGAACTTCCAGTCCTTACCTTCAAAACAACATCAATATCCACAAAACACCCAAAATTATTTTCTGATTTGAAAGTTAATTTTGTTTTTATGTGAAATTAACTTTTTGTTTCCTAACATTTTCTGAGTTGTCTTTGAGTTAACTTCAAATTTCCAATAAATGTCAACATTTAATAAATCCAACATTTCTAGAATGGGACCCCAAGGCTAACGTCACCCTTCCTTATGTTTTCTGTCTTGAAAACATCCTTGGTGGCAGAAGTTAATAATGCTCTTGAGCAGATTAAATTCCTCCGTAAACAGTCTCATTGTAGGTCATGACCAATTGATGGCAGGCAAAGGTCAAGTAAACATGTTGGCTGGATTCCTTCGGCTCCCCAAACAGTCGCTTGGCCACCTGCTGCTGATCTGCTAGTGGGCCCCTGAAACCACAACAGTGCCTGTCACTGTGATACTGTATGAGCAGAAAACAGAGTTCACTCTCATGTACCTTCTGATATAACAGTGTGTCACACATCATGTGGCAGCAAAATATGTATACATTTCTTTTGTTTTGTTTCGCATTGTTCATCCTTTGAAATGAAGTGGTGACACAAAGCTGTTTTCCAAATGTTTGGACACATGGCACAAAATGTCTAGAACCATCTCTCCGGCACACACACTTTATACTCTTACGCACACACACACACACACACTCAAAAGGATCCAGTGCTTCAACCTTGGCAGACGTTCATGTTGCTGGCCCCTGTGCTACTGCCTATGAAAAGGGAGATTCCCAAAGTGCAGCGGGAAATTAAAAAGAAGAAATAAGGTAATGTCAAAGGAATGTTTTACCATAACATTAGCCCGGAGACTTAACAGTGGAGGCACTGACTCAATGTGTATATTTCCCACAATCCACTCAGGCAGAAAGATAAAAGCAAATGAAGGCATATAAATTAAAAAGGGAAGCAAAGTCACTGCATAATAAATCATCTGATGTTAAATTTACAATGTTTGAACCACTGAACCGTTTTGACTCCTACACTTGAACCTCTCCAGATTAATTTATTTGAGATGTATCTTTGTTGGTAATTTGGAGGTGCTGATGTCACAGTTCGGTCTGAGAACAGTCCTTGATAGGCCGATGGCTGTCTGCCAGTTCTCATAGATAAAAGGAAATCATGCTCATAGATCTGTTAGCCCTGCATACTGTATCTCTGGCTTGTAGCTGAGGTCAAGGTGGCTGGTCTGCCCACACAGCTGGCACACATACAGCTCCACACTGGACAATGTTCTTGGCATACTCATCAAAGGAAATGTCTGGTATTTTCAATCTGAGTCTTCAGGTCAGACCACACAACATTCAGTGGCAAAATCTGTCCATTTCAATGATATCAGAGATTTGTGTTTTCACCAGCTGCAACATCCAGCACCAAGCTTCTACAGCCAATTGTGCAATTCTCTTTTTATGACCTGATCTTATTTTTTTTAATTATATTTTGGGGCATTTTAACCTTTAATGGGTAGGACGGTTGTAGATAGATAGAATATGCGGGGAGCAGAGGGAAGACATGAAGCAAATGGTGGAGGTCGGGAGTTGAACCTGTGACTGCTGTGACGAGGACTTTAGCCTCTGTATATGGGATGCACACATACAATACTAGGCCAACGGTGCCCCATGACCTGATCTTTAATCTTACCCTGGAACTTTTGCCAAAGTTTCTATAATGTTGACGTTTTACTATAATACTAACTTCATAGGAATCTAGTAAAGGCTGCGTTGAATCCATACCCTAGGTCTGCATAGCCCTTTTTCAACACAGAAGCCTATACATGTAATGAAATGTAACTATGTATTACCTACATCAGTTCACCTGATCACTGGGTGGTAGATGTCAGCCAGTCAGCTGGCACTCCTGCTGTTGATAGAAACCTAGTATCCCTTTTTACTTTTCATTTTTCTTTTAATCAGTAACTCATGCAGTGTAAAATGTATTGAAGTAGTATACTTCTTATAAAGACATACTTAAGTACAAGTAAAATTACTGATTTTAAAAAGTTATATATAAGAGAAACAAGGACCAAAGACTCTTTGGATGTAGCATCAATGATCAATTGGGGTGATGACTGCCATTTTTAATTCTTATGTTGACATTTTGACGGTCAGCATGTTTTTTGTTTTTTGGTGCCAGAAGTCATAATCGGAGAATCACAATCTATGTCAGTCCATGGCTTTTGCTCACCATTATCTAGTTTACACCATATTCCCACAGAATGTCATTCCAGCTGTGAAATATGATGACAGGTGTTGTTTATTTATTGGGCTAAAGAAGCTCAGAGAACTTGTGGCATAAAGTGGACTCATGCAGTCTCACACAAAACTCTTAGGGGAGAGTGAGTGGCGGATGCACCACACAGACTTGGTAACTAATACTAACCGTGCTTCTTATCACTGTGGCCACCTGTCTTCATGCAGGTAAAAGCCAACAAGAGTCTGAATACCATGTCTTTGGATGAACAACCACAGTCCTGATTATGGTTTACTTTAATCCTTGATTTAAGTCAATCAGGTGAGTAATGCAAACCTCTTTTGTTTATCCAGGCTATAAACATGATCCTTTCTGCAGTTAAATTAAACATTTTAATCTGAAGCCTCAAAGAGAGTGACTCAGTTTTGGAGCCATCCTTAAGTGGCCTATCAAAGAACTGCAGATTTTGGCACTGTCATGTCAGCTTCACTTAGCAGCCAGAGAGGTTGCTGCTTGCTTTTGAGGTAGTGGTAGAATAGGTTAACAGATGTTGTCTGTTCAGACTGCTTATGAAACATCTATCTTGCTTTGATATTTTATGATTTGACTCTAAAGATATCTCTTATCCAGGAATAAAGGACTTCTAACACACCGGCTGACACATGTTGAGCCACCGAAGCGCAAAAACTCGACACAGTCCTTGTAGTAGTTTGATCTATTTTTAGATAAATTGCACTTGTGTTTTCTAAGTTTTCATGAACGATCATACAATAATGTCTTTAAAACGTCTCTGTACTTCTGTCCTACCTATTCTGGCAGCAACCCACACCTTCCATTCCCAGCTTATATCTCTTCTTTTCTACTTTCACTTGAGTTTGGAGGTCGGGCTGGATGTTGGCTCTTTAAAAAAGATGTTTGTTTTTTTTGGGAGTCTTTAGGAGGCTTGTACTGATATCACTTGTTTTGCTTGGCTTCATGTTTCCCATTTATCTAATATGGGAAGTAGTATGTGAAGCACTACTTTTAGTCAAAATGGTCACTGTTATGGGAAAAAGACATCTAGTTTTTCCTTTAAAGCCACTGAAGAGGGCTTGACTTGAGACTTGCTTGAAACCCTTATGACTAAGTGTCTCAAACCATAGTTTATAGACACACTATTCTTACAGTAGGAACAACTTTTTCTCCAGTGGTATAACTCTATAGCCGCAGTTACACCTTTACTTTACTTGAGAATTAAAAGTGGTCAGGCTGGAAACACTGGTGCGTTGTCCTCAAACACTCCCCCCTCAGAAGTCAACATTTAAAACTGTTGGTGTGTTGAGGGGACTATTCATTCACTGCTTTTCATGTTGTTCCTTTCCATGAAATATCAGCTCTACTTTCCTCTCCATCCTGTTGGCTGCTGCTCTCTGTAGCCGTCAGAGCAGTGGGCGTCGAGGATGGTGGACAAACGTATGAATGCTGGGCTTTGTATGCTGGCATGTGTGGGTTATGATCACTAGTCTGGACGTTTAGGTGGAGGCATGAGAGGGAAAAAATCACAAGGTATGCCTTACAACTGGTACAGAAAAGCCTTCCTTTGAATTGGGAATACCTAACTTTCCCAATATAGAGGCAATAAATGGTGGTAATAATGTTCTAAACTGAAAAGGGTTTTGTCAGCTCGTTCACATCAAAGCGCTAAGAGGAGCTGGGATAGTTGTTGCTTGGACCAAAGTACAATGTTTCAATTGGAGGTAAAAGCTTTGGCAGTAATTTACATTCACTGGTTGCAGCTTTGGGCCCCTTGCATCCAGGGGAAATTTACAGGAAGGAGGTTAGCTCAGGAGCTGTGGAGAGCAGAGAAAGGTCTCAGTGGCAGGTCTGTGAGGGCCAATAATCAACTTTGCTACTAATCGTCAGCATGCATATTCAGGTGGGAGTATCTGTTTTGGCTAAACAGCTCTCCAGGGCCAGTTTTAAGTGAGGGTGGACTCCCACGTGCCTCAGCAGATCAATACACGTCAGTGTGGACAAAGAGCGCCTTTTAGAAAACAAAAATTCCAAGTAGCAGGAATCCAAAGTGAAACAGAGGTAGTGTGGTGTTTGCTTTGGATGGGGTTTCACTGTTACACCGCTACCTCTGCAGCTGAACCTGCAGCTGAAGGTGACGGGTGGTTGAGGTGGTAGTTTACAAGATGGTCCACTCCTACAAACACAAACATGAATACACAGAAAGGATCAACACATTTAGGTATTTCTTCACTTACCTTCCTCTCTTTCTTTTCCTCTCACACACACATTCATACACACTCTCACACAAAGGAAAGCTTTCTGCACTTGCTTGTTTAACTCTTACATTAAAGCCTCTGTTCTGGCAGCAGCGTGGCGTGCTGGTTTCATGAAGGAATCATTTGAGCAGACAGGTTTGGCCGTATTTAGTTGAGCATGAGTTTGACCCCAAAAGACCCGTCTTTTCAAGGCAAGAGATTCCCTTCTAGGGTGTTCGGCAGCAAGGCCGGGGTTGTGGATCATGCAATATTACTTTTAAGCATATAACAGTGAAATGGGATTACACAGGATTGATTCACTTTTGATGACATCTCAAAATGTAGACTCAGTGGTGTATGAACTGGAGGAATATTGAACATTGCATTTCATCACCTTTTTTTATCACTTATTTATTCATTTAAAGTTTTGTTTTGCCTTTATGGATAGAGAGACAGGAAATTTGGGGAGCAGAGAGTGGGGGAAGACACGTAGCAAATGGTCGTGGCCGGGATTCAACAGGCAACCTCTGTGACGAGGACTATAGCCTCTGTATGTGGGGATAGACCACTAGGCCACCAGCGCCCCATTATTTATTTATTTTAATGTTTTCCTCTTTGTCAGCCAAAACACTTTGCTTTTTTTCTCATGAATATGCTGTACATGCCACTCTTGTTACTCCTGGAAATAAAAAACTTAAGACTTCCCATTGGGTTTTTTTTGTCCATGAGAAAGAACCACTTGACAACACTTAAAAAAACAAAACACTGTTTACATTAACTAGGTATATTTAGAAAAAAAAAGCAGTGTTAAATCAGTTAGCCATATCAAACAAGTAACAGCAAAGTGAGAATACTTGAGGTACTATTCTAGGAACCTCTTGGGTATTGCTCATAATATATTGGTTATAATAAAATAACTGATTTCGCTATCACTGTCTTTCCCCCAGAGACATTTTTGCATGACAGATACACATCATCTAATGGAGAACAAGCACTTTGTTTCTGCTGCCCAACCTCAAAGCCTGAAAAAGTGACATGGCACACAAGTCTTATCTCTTGTCTTGTTCAATAGCTAAACTTTTGACCCCTGGTCTCCATTCATTTTTCAGCACAATACACTGAGCACAAACCAGTAGAGTAGACAATCTTTGGTAAGTTAGAAAAAATGTAAATGTCTCTAACATAAATGTCCTGAGTTCCTGCTAATGTTGTCCCAAGAGCACCGGCCTCTCAATGAAAGTTCAAACAAGGGGCTGTAGCACTGAAAACACACTGAAATGCAGATAATAGGCTGAGCATAGATAACAAAGACTACTTAGTTTTAAATAGGTTGTGTTCCCCATGGGAGAGCAAAATAACGACAAACAGCAACCACAAGATGCGTGCAATTGCCGTGGCCATATGGTTAAAATTTAGCAACATGTAAAACGCTTGTTAATGCAGAAAATTTGCAAATCTGTTGTTTATATTCATGTGTTTTGATGGTTTGTGTTACGGTGTTAGACTTCTGGTTTAAGTTTGGAGTTAAGGCTTTGCAGCTGTGCAGTGGACTGATGGACTCTTCCTTTTTCTCTCTCGCTCTCCCTCTCTGTCTGTTTCTCACGAAAAAAAACTCCTCATCTGGCCTCCCCTGCAGTCAGTGTGAGAAAATGTCTTTTATAACGGCGCACAGAGCACGCAAACTTAAACAGGAGTTGTTAAAACTATTTTACTGAGCGTTAAAGTGGATTTGCTGCAATGAAGTCGTGGTTTCTGCAATGGATTGAGTTTGATTGCGCTGTAGGAGGAATATAGAAACCATAGAGTTGTATAGTGTCTGCCTTTGTACATAAATGTTAAAAAGGGTGTATATATGTTTGTGTGAGTGGCAGGGGCCCCAGTCTTAAACTCCTGTGGTTCCTAATTCATTCTACCTCACATCCACATAAACATCCTGCTGCAACTCCCTCGTGGGTTGTTTATGAGCGCAGCCTCTTCAAACAAAGCCCACACAGGAGGTCGGATTCATCTTGTATGACGATGGGAATCCCAGCATCACTGACAGTTATTAAGCAGCTCACAAAGTGTCAGCATCAGCAATTATCTGCTATAAAAGATAGAGCAGAGTTGGAGTGTTTTCTTTGTAGAGTAAGCCATGCTATAGCTTCAAAAGTTGCATGCAGCACTTGAAGTACATTGGTATCTTCAACCTTGCATCTATTTTCCATTTAAACTGCATGATTCCTCTTAAAATCCTGTGCTTGTGCCATGCCAAGACAATCCATATGATTAGTGAAGTGGAGCATTGAAGGACGAATGGAAGTAATACCATCCTCATCCTCAGAGAGCTGTGCATGTGCAAGATTTCTTAGACAAACATCCTTGATGATAACAGCCAGTGGTAATGACTAAACGATAGGCAAATTGTTTCCCCTGCACCCCACCCCTCATCTCTGGGACACTAATTCAACAGTGCAGAACAGATAGAAAGGGCCAGGACCCTGGTCTGGATATTTATTTCTGCATGTGATAGCTCCGAGACGCTATCTTGGGAAAATAATCAGAGGTCTCCCTGTGTTTTTGTTGGAGATGTTGAGAGAGTGCAAGCTTTTAAAGTGAAAGTAAAACACTGACTTTACTACAATTTTACATCTGTAAAAATATCAACAATCTGTTCTTAATGGAGAAGGTTTTTGATTAGATAACCTTAATATAGTTTATGTGAGATGGATTTTTGTTTTCTGGTGAGTAAAAGGAAATAACACCGGACCCTGGAACTCCCTTGGCTTTTCAAGGGCAGATTACCACAGATACAATGGTTCCAGCCTTCGAGGACAAGAAGCTCCTGTGATACATGAGAAGCATGATCCTCCATTTGTCAAGTTTATGCCATCAAAATGTCAATCAACACAAAGTGTTTTCTGCACAACAACCACTTTCTTCATCTTCATCTTCAGACCTATGTATTTCATGCGACCACTCACTAAATACAAAAACACTCATGTTTCTAGTTTGTCTGTTCAGTGCTATACGCAGTGTTGAACCAATTCACACTAACAATAAACCAGTTCAAAGTTCAGTTCATACTGTCTAAAATAAACTAGTTCATGTTCAGCTCTTTCTTCTTCTTTTTTTTCTTTTAACAATTTTAAACTAAGTTCATGGTCCAAAAAGTGAACTATTTCACGTAGATTTGTTTCTGCATCTATATTCTTCTTCAGTAGAGCCTCCTATACTTCAGTCTCCAGCCCTTAACCCTTAAAGACCTAGACCATTTTTGGGGACACCAGACTCTCCTAAATTTATTTTGAATATGCTAAATGAGACAAACTGGAATGTCAATGGAAAGCTGAGAATGTCAGCTGTGAGTTCTTAAAGCTTGTTGACAGGATTAGCGGTTCGAAAGTTATCAAACATTTAAGAGCAAGTAGCTGCTGCCAGCTGTCTAGGTTCTTTGAGGGCTAATCACTGACATTTACTAAACTACATGAATTTCTGTATTCTATTTTAGAATTATAGACAGGTATTAAGGGTAAAAGCCAAGAAAATCTGCAGCTATGAAAACGTAGAAACACACATCTAACTCTATGACCTGTCAGCTGAATATTTGGCTAAAGAATCCAACTTTAACGCCCCAATACAGGGGGACAATCCCCTAATAAAGAAGAGCTAAAAAGAAACACTGAACAAACAAGAAGTAAAGTGAACTATTCCTTTCTCTCAAAAAGTTTCCCGTTCATGAGCTGCAAACTGAGCGGTTCAGTTCACCGTCTACTAAATTATGAGCGCTTTCAATAAATGCGTTAATTTTACTGTGTTCATGCACAACACTGGCTATATAGCATCAATATGGCGTTGTACTGGCGGCCTCTGTTTGCCTTTGGAGATATTAGCTTTCTTTCTTATTTAACAAAAGCAAAATGACTCTACTTTTGTACACTAATTTAAACATACTTAAGAAGATCATATTCCATTCTACCAAGTCTGTCCTGCTAAATCCTGCTAATTACCACACACTGACTGTACCTTTAAAGTGAAATTCAGACAGTTTGTATCTAGATTCTCTTTAAAAAAAAACACACATGGCCACAGGAGTGAATGAAGGCTATTTATGCAGAAGGCTCGACTACAAGGCTGTTAGTAGGTTTTGAAGTCATGCACAACGTCTCCAAGTGGTACTGATAGACCCTTGTATTCCTTTCATTCTGCCAACCACTGCCAAGCTGACCTATGCAGCATGGAAGAGGATGTGTATACCTTAACAGAGGTTCAAAATCATGCATCCATTAAGCTGCAAGATTTAATTCTAAACTTTCCATATCAGGTTTTATGCACCATCATGTTGCTCTTCATCTGTTTTATGAGTAAATTAACTGTTCCCATGTTCATCATGTTAACTTTATGAGGTGATAATATGTCAGATGTTTCCTTTACAGCTTCTTTGTTGTGCCCTAAATAGACCAACACATTTTTACTTCTGTGCAGCGCACCACATTTGCTCAATGCCAAGTCAGACAAGTTGCAGAAGTAGTTATTTTTGTAAATGCCGGTAATCTGATGTAACAGGGTAAGTCATCATTTGTTTTATTGTGAGGTTTTACTGGAAACTCCTGACTACTGCAGCTGAAGTCAGCAGGATTATAGAACTGAAACATAGCATTCATCATACTAACAGTGCAATAAAACCTTGATCATGTTCCAAGAACATAACTCAAGTTATGGATTATTACTGTGGGATATAAGTCATGCTCCCATTCTCCTACACGTTTCGACATCATTAGGAATTCCTTTTCCAGCACAAAGGTGAATCAGTGGAGCCCTAGAGTTTGAGTTTCTAATAAAAGAGGTTAATGAACCCTTGTTCTGTGAGGAAGGGTCACGAAAACCACAGAAACATTTATATTACGTTTTTGGGAATTTTGATATGCATGTCTTAATTAGTTTGTATGAAAGTGCAGTCTTACGACTCTTGATAGTAACCCTGATGATGACTAACTCACCTTAGACAAAACAGGCTCAGCACACTCATACAACTGATATGTTTCTCTTTGTCTGACTAAGCTTCAAAGTGACGTCACTTTTCGTTGGAACCAAATAAAAGGGTCGAGATACGTTTCAAAAACAGTGGCTCATGCTGCGTGAGTAAAGTCTGGAGGAAATAAAGGTACTTTGTGTGTAAGGTTTGCTTAGGACTACTGTATGTTTGCTGCACTCACACTGCAGAGTGTGACGTATGAATGAAGGCTGCCTTGTATGTACATGTGGCCTGGGTATCCAAAGCTGCAGAAGAATAAAAGCAGTCAGTGGGTCCAGAGCTTGACTGTAGGCTGACAGAGTTACACTCTAAAGAGACCTCCCTGAAGCTGAAGTCTTTTCTGTGCAGCAGAGCATACCACACCAGTAGAGGCATTTTAAAGGTTCCTCCAAAGTGCGAAATAACAACTGGGGGTCTCCCATAATAGTTAAAGCAAACAAAACACCCTGACCTGCACAAATGTGAAATGCAGGCCAAGCCTCGCAGAATGTCAACATGGCAGCCGCAAAGCATCAGAAACATGCGCCGGCCGAACACACACACACAAAGTCCAGATAAAGGCTGAGGAAGCAGTGGGAGTAGAAAGAAAAGGAACGGGGTGCAACGAAACAACAGAAAGGCAGAACATTTTAAGTTAATAGAATAATAAAAAGTTTAGATTTATTCACTACAGAAAGGTAGGTGTCCTTATCAACACATAATGTGCGTTGCTACAACAGACATCCCTGTTTGTTTTGTTATGTATGGCTTAATCCTCACTATTTGTGATGGCAAGAAACATTACCCCCCCTCCCCTCCTCACTGGAATGTTAATCTTCCCAAGGGCTTTGGTGGCTTTGGTCAAGAGTCCAGTAGACCAGCCAACCAACGCCACACAGCTGACAGGGTCAATCCAAGTACATCCCCACTATGCAAGTTGGCCCTTTAAGGAAGAAGCAATTAATCCAAAACCACAGGAAAGGAAAGAAATGCTGTCCAGTTGCATTCTTTGAAGAAAGCCTCACAGTGCAACCACATAAACCGACGAAAACGCCAGAGATTCCTGTGAATTAAAGCGAACTGTGAGAAAGGAAAACAGAAGAAACTCATCAGCAACTTTCCCCCTGCAGCATCAGCAGGAGAGGATAAGATTTAGCAGCGCATCAACTTAAAGAAACAGTCTGCCACACTAGGAGATGGTCAGATGTATAGAGCTCCTGCTGGATTGGACCCTTGGGTGTCTTTAACATGAATGTTAACACTGGTTTGGGACCAGAGGATGGTCAAGCCATGTAGACCCTGAGAGACATGAAATAATACCAACATGGGCAATCTTTCTAAAGAGGCAGACTTTCTTCTTTCTTGTTCCTAAGACTTATTAACACTGACCAAGCTATCATGATGACCCCAGGGATGGTACTGTGAGCCGGACAGTCAGGTGATCAGCCGGTTCTCTATTGTAGCTGAACTGGATTTATTTTAAACACAATCCTTTGAATGGATTACACATTTTATCAGGACATTCATGATCCTGAGGATAATAATTATTCTATTTTGGTGAATCCTGTTTCTTACTTTCTGTGTTTATGATATGTGGTTTGATTGAATTATCTCCTACTGCTGTATGGGTTTCCTCTAGATTTGGTATGACCCCCTCTGGAAATGGGGCTATGAATCTAGTTATACAAATACACTTAGTGACCCTGCAAGATCCCCCGTCTTTGCGAAATCAATAGTCTGTAACTAAAAACTCTAGGGGAATTCACTAAGACTGGACTGCAGCTGCTTTTTGCAACAAGAAATGCATGTTGTTTGCACCCGCTGTCTTCTTAGTCTCAAGGTCTAATTCACAAAGCAAAACACTTATGATATTGAAGCACACAATTCCTCAAAAAATGTCAAAATTTTGCCTGAGATGAGCTGCCATATCTCTATGTGCTGCACAGAGCTGCACTGTGCGCTCTCATCCTGATGGCGTTTGATTCTATCTACATATATGAGGAGCTGGATGGAGAGGGGAACTTTGTTGTACATAACGACACTTTTGTATGCATGTGGTCTGAGCCTCAAAAAGCCCCAGACTGATTTACCCCTTTATTATTATCCATAAAAACACAGCTAAAGTACTGTTAACAGACTTTATATGCAGAGATGTTATTATTAGGTCATCAAGAGGCTGAATCGTTGTTCTGATCACTGAAAAATTACCACCAGCTCTCAGCAGATGGTAAAAATGTAACTAACTGTGCGAGGGAGTGAGCACCAGAGAGGGAATTAAGTGTATGTGTGTTTGCAGTGAGGCTCATTTGCATAGAAATTGCTTGTTTTGCTTCAATGAATGAATAATGGTTCATTTAAATGTATGCACACAACACTGGTGCACAGTGACGCTACTTTGCTCTCCAGAGCAGTTTGTGGCACATTTAATCCTTTGTATGTGCTTTATGAATTAGCAGTGTCTTTATGGCTCGTTTATCAAGACTTAGAAGGCGCAAAAGACGCATTGTCTTTAGATGTGAGAGGGTGTCAGAGGTTAGGCTTTTAAAGTCTTTCTAAACCAAAGTCTTTTGGTGAATTGAACCTAAACTGACTGATTACTCTGGTTAACAGTTCCATTGGAGTCATCAAATTTGACTAGTTTGTGGAAAGCTGGAGCACTTTAGAGTATACAAGGTTTTTATTTTGTTTTTTTCATCTCAGCTATTTGTTCGTTTCAGCTGGATGATTTCCTACCCAAGGGGCAGTCTTATTATAGGAGCTATCATGTTCCTCTTTAAGGGTAAAAGGAGCTGAAACACAGTAATAGGAACATTTCCAAAAAGTCCTCCACACACTATATGAGAAAGCTCCAGGATGAAGAGATACTCTCTGTTTTGCACAGCACACCGAGGTTGAATGAACTTAGGTTTGTTTGAAAAGTGAACTAGATAAGCTCCCAGAACTGTCTCTGAATGACACACAGGACCATGATGCTCAAAGTGGTACTAAATTACACATCTGATCCTAGAAATGTTTCACAGAGAAGAAAGTGATTTAAGGAAGGAGTAAGGCTGAGAAAGTGAGAATAAATCTGTCAAGAAGAATTGCTTTTAAAGATTTATAGTTAAAGAAGAGGAAAGTAGGAATTAATTTGTGTGCATTTACAAGGTGTATGCCATCCATCTTCACAGTCTTCACCCCTTCTCCTCAACCCCATTACAGTTCTTCTTACATCTGTTTTGTGTCATGCATCACGTGGTTTGTGAGGCCTCTCATTTATTCTCAGTCTTATCACTGTAACTGCAGCCTGGCCAGTCTCTCACACCAGCCACAGATCATCTGAAAGGTAGAGTAGTCCAGATGTAGTCTGCAGCTACAGTTAACGAGCCATAAGCCTCATAGACAAAGCACAGAGAGCCTCCAATCAGCAGACAGAGGTCACCACTCACTGAGCTACTTTATGTGCTCCAACTTCTGTTTGGCTGATTTTAATACTTTGTTTTTCATGGACTCAAAAAGTTCAGAGGTTTATATGTGATGGATTACACTTTACAAGGGTCGTAGAGAGCTGTGGTAACTTTATGTGAATGTTAGAAACTTTTACTCTTAGGGGCTGCTGTGGCTCAGTGGTAGAGTCATCCCTCAGGAAGGCAGGGGGTTCAATAACAGGTCCTGCTGTAGCCATATGCCGAAGTGTCCTCGGGCAAGACACTTAACCCCAAACTGGTGGCTTCACCAGCAGTGTGTGGATGAGATTAGTTCTGATGGGGGCTTTAGCCTCTGACATCACTATATAAATGTGGTGTAAATGTAATGCAAAAGCGCTCAGATACCCCTTTTCCACAAGGCAGTTTCAGGGCCTGTTCAGAGCCGTTGCTCAATTGATAACCAATTTTTAGTGTTTTAAGTGTGAGAGAACCGGCTCCCAGCCAGGAAAACAGGTTCCAACTCAGCACTAACTCGTTGCTGGTCTAAAACAGTGAACCGCTTATGTCTGGGGCAAGGGGCAGGGGGCGGGCTTGCCGTGACCAAAAAGACAAACCAAGCAAGTTTTCACCATTTTCCTGCAGTGAAAAAATAACAAAGAAAAAGCAAATGGATTCCAAGGCTAAGCAGTGGTTGGTCGAGGAAACAGGCAGCCTTCTTGCAGTTCGGTCCTCACAGGAGATCTAAAACAAGCTGGAGGGATCGACCAGGACTAAATTCGGTGCTAGCGCTGCTGGGAAAAGCGGTCTCGTAGAAGTGACGTCATGATGTGGCTCTTCCATGGGCTTGAGCGGCTGGAAAAACAAACTGTTGCCAAGTTGGTTCGCAAGTTGAACCAGCTGTGAACTAGTATGTGCACCAGCCCAGAACTAGAACCAAGTTCACGTTGGTGGAAAAGGGGTAAGAGTGGTCAGAAGACAAGCAAAAGTGCTAAATTAATACAGTTTCTTAATCATTTTAACTGTCAACAAGATTCATAATAATGGTGAGTAACAAAATATAAAATAAAAATGGAAGCCATGGAACAGACTCTCAAACAGTGGCACTGTATATTTTCTTTACAACATTTACTTAAAGGCGCAGTTTGCAGTAATTAGTGACATTTAGCTTTACAGACATGATATAAATTGGATATAATATTCATAAGTTTGTTTAAATGAATGTATAATCACCTGAATTGTTTGATTTTTATTGACTGAGATTGAACCTTTAATATAAGGAGCCCCTTCAAAGGAGGGTGCCATCTTGCACCGCCATGTTTTTACAGAAGCACAGAACGGCCAACCAACAAGGGCCATATGTGTTTTTGTATTTAGTGAGTGGCCATCTGAAAAACACCAGTTAGAAAGCAAAGAAGAAGAAGAGAAGATCCATATAGAAAACACTTTTACTTTTGAGAGTTTTTGATGGTGTGAACTTGAAAAAAGGAGGATCATACTTAACGTGCATCACAACAGCTTCTCATCCTTGAAGGCCACTGTTGCTTAGGGAGCTCACCAATTGGATGAGTGAGTAAGGGCGCCTTCCAAACAATAATTTTACCACTAGATATCGTTAAATATTTCCATTTCCACACTGCATACCTTTAGTTGCCTTCATACAGGCCGATGTAGTTGATATATACTGTACTTGCATATGACGTGAGCAGGAATCTGGTCAACATCATTTACAACCAAATTTGTGTATTTTTCTTACCCTCTCATCCTCCCCAGCTCGTCAGCTCTCTCAATGGGGAGTCGCAGAGTCTGTGACAGAGCAGCTGGGAGAGCTGATCTCATTAGTGGACTGAAGGGAGGATTGCTGAGCTGGGCATTCCTCTGAGACAGCCCTGGAGGAGATGCACAGGTTCAAATGAGTGAAAATGTAGGAATAAACTAGGAGGAAAGAAGTGGAGGGAAAAGAAAATAACCTCCTACAAAAGTTCACACAAAAGTTTGTAATGAAGAGATAGAAAGTGTTTGAGGCTCTTTGAACACGAATAAGCAAGGACTATAAAAGTGAGCACATGTAAATAAATGGGGTTTAAAATATTCTCTCCATTCAGTGAAAATAAACTTCTCAGACGTGGAATTTAAACAGACTTTGGGTGATGTATCTGTGACCAGGGAGCTGCTTTGATTGTGTCTATTTTTAGCCTTTAAGCATAAGTGCTAAATTTGGATACAGATAGCGGCAGTAGAGAGGTGGAAGGGGGAATGGAGTGTAATGTTAATCATGGCACGGAGTCAAAGTCTGTCTCTGCTGTGGGAGAACAGCAGCATCAATCACACCTCAACAACAGCCAGCAGATAAGGAGTGCTAATATGAACTGTGTGTGTGTGTCTGTCTAAATGTCTCAAGAGGGGTCGTTAGATTTAATCTGACAGCCTTGAAATTGTGAGGGAAAATATCACTTATCACGACAGAGTCAGAATGAATGTTTTTCTTGACCTCTGAAGAAAAATAATGACAGCACGAGGTCTATTTTGAAGCTGTTGCTGCAATAATCCCATTTCAAGTTTTTCAAACTTTAAAAGTTTCACTGTAACTTAAAAAAACCCACAATTTTACTTTCATAAATGAAATAACAAGTGCGTCTTGCTTTATCACATTTTCTCAGGGGTTTGGCACTATTTCCTTTTACCTCTGAAATGACCAGTATGGGCCAGAATTGCATTTTTTTCTAGAAAGGCCACGAGAGGTCATTCTGAATGCTAGATACCAAATTGTATTATCTGTTATGATAAATACCCAATATAGAGAATAATGCATTTATTGTTTAAGGATATACTATATATTCATGAAAATATACATATATTTATATGAAACTTTTATCCGCTTCTTATTCAGATAGATCGCTGATCTGCGCTGTCCAATTCCTGGAACAACTGTCAGCTTCCTCAGCAGTCATTTCTCTCTTTGTTTTTCTCTTTGCCATAATTGACAAAATAGAGTTGTTTATTTTTCTCATTTTCAACCCAAAACCTTTCAAATTGCTTAGTACACTACAATGATAGTTGCCAAGCTACGAAGAGGTGTTTCCCCAGCATAAAAATGTATCAATCTAATCTTAAGAGTCATTATGGCTGCCTGGGGCTGAACTAGGTAAAAATAATCATATAATTGTTGCCTTTTGTGCAATTTGTATGAATGGCATTTTAAATATATAAACACACAACTTTCAAAAAAGTCAGGAACTGTCAGCACAGTAATCTTTAATTCAACAAAGTTACATGACATATAAATGTGAAAACAGTCAAAGTGACCCCCTTGGCCTTTCTAGTGTTAATGTGAGACAAATAAAGATAAGGAAAGATATTTCTGTATAGACCTAAGATGACTAAAACAGTTGTTTTCACTCAATGGCTGCCGTGTAGCCTACTGCTGACACATTGAAATGAAGGGATGTGATGATTCAGAGTAAAGGAAATGAATCAAGAATTCTGGGAAATGAAAGAACCTGCTGTTATTGTGTAGACCTAACTGGAATTTACCTTATTTAGTCATTTGAAAAAGTGACAGTTTCATTTTAGGCTGATGTTAAAACTCCTTAAAATCTTTTTAAATGGCTCATTTAAGTATCTGCAATGCCATTAAAACAAGAATAACTCATGCAGGATATGTTTTCAGTTGTGCTAATATTCCTCAAAACAAATAATATTATATGAAAATGTAAATGTAGTTAATGTGATTCAGGAGAATTCTAGATTTCACAATTATATCTTAGGAGTTACAGTGGTGGTGGTTTTCAATAAGCAAAGATTTATCATCTGACCTGAATTCTTTATTTCCCAAATATAAAATGTATAGGACTTTAAACACTCTTATGAATCAAGGTGTTAAGATCCACCTGTTCCAGGACGTTTTTTTAAACTTTGATTTAGTTTGATTTGGTGTCCTGAAAAACTACTAGAGTCCTGGTAGAGTGGTCTCAGATAAGTGAAACTGAGAAAAGTTCAGTCAAGTTGAGTTCTTAGAAACAGAGAGGAAATGTGCATGAGGGCAGAGGGAGAGAGAGGGACACATGGAGAGAGAGAGAGAGAGAGAGAGAGAGAGAGAGAGAGAGAGAGAGAGAGAGAGAGAGGCCCTGAGCAGAGCGGGCATGACTGCTGCTCTTGGAGCCTCTACAGGAAACTTTCCTCATGTTGCTCCACTCCTCCTCAGCAGCAGCAGCAGCGGTCTGCCTCCGTCGCTCCAGTTAACCCTCTGATATGCACTTGACTGGACTGTGCGTCGTCTGTGGGACTCTCTCAGCCTGTGAAGTCATGGCTCACCACAAGCATTATCCGACAGCGCGTCACTGAGGATAAGGAAACCAGGAGACTTTTCTTCGATAAACTTTGGGGCTCAATGACATGTATCTGACTCCGGACCTGAGGATGGAGACGGTGTTTTACCTCCTTGCCTTCATGTTGGCTCGTGTCAGTTGGGGTCTTGGGTATTCTGAGTCCAGTATCCAGACGGGGCAGAGAGCGGCCAGCAGACACAGGTAGGATCAACAGGAGCTCACGCGTGTGCTTAAATATTAACACCTATGTCTCGTGAGCTTATTTGCTTTTATTTGAAGGACAGAGAGGAGCAGAAACACTCATTAGAAGAAGTGTTTATCTAAGAATTCTCATCATGACAAGTGCCACCATGAGTGGTCTTGCGGTGTGGTTACCAAAATGAGGCCGGGGGACCTTAGGGGGTCTTTCGGCTCCTCAGTGCACCGAGGGACAAGTCTTTAATGGTTTAGGGCTGAAACGATGGAGGGAGGTAGTGAAAGAGTATTGATTAGTGCTTTCTTTAGTACTATTCAATCTAGAATTTATTACATTACATTACATTACATTATATTATATATTATTTTTTCTGGGGTGTTTATTGGTAGTATGAACCACTAATCAGTTAATACAATTTGACAGGTTAATTTATAATGGATGGATCTGAAGTTGTCTCCTTAACGTGTTTGTGTTTGACTTTAACTTTAATAATAACAGATCATATTGAGACCAACACAATTGGCTCAGTGAACACAATAATGACAATATCAGCAGCAGAGAGAATCAGTATGGAGCAGAAGTGCAAAAAAATCCCATCAGTACTGTATCTCATTTTGATTAACAAGGTTCCTTAAAGTCTTCATACGTTTAAGTGATCATCAAAGTATGTTTCGCAGACGCAAACATGCTGTAAGATCTCACATTTAGGAAAATGTTATTGGTGATTACATCCTCTGGGGGTCCTACCCGGATGGTGGATGATGGTTTTTGGTGGAGGGGTGTGATGATTCAGGGAGCTGAGAGCTGGACTGGGCTTATTGGGATTATAGTTATTTACTATTTTAGGGCCCCAAGTGAAAAGTTCTCAGGGAGTGCAGAAGTTTGATAACGCTCCCTCAGCCTCAGCCGTGTTTAAGTGGAATCCATCACTTCGACTGGCAGTGTTTTTAGTGAAGTTTACATGAACTGTCAGCTCTATGGGAAGTGAAAAACTACAGCAGCTGAATTATTTTGTGTGCCATTAATCAAAAAGACTAATAATATAAAGTGTTAGAAATAAAGTGACTCAGATTTAAGGTCTGCCACCAGTAGGTTTGTGTTATTGTGCTGTTACAGCCCCAGTGTGTTAGCATGCTGACGATGACATCCCTCATTTCTTTGAACAGTAGTTGCAACCTTGTAATTGAATGACTGAGGGACTTTGGGCTAATGTTTTATTGTTGTATGTATATGAATGAAAAAAGGGGTCACTCACAGTAGAATGAGTGAGTAAATGAAGGACAGAGTCTGTACCTCTCACATGTGGTCTGTGTCTGCTGCATGCCTGCATGTGTTTGTACTTAGCGTGTGTGTACGTGTGTATGCAAGGCAAGCAAGACTTCTGGGAGCTGAGCCCCTGCAATATGAGCTCCTATCAGGTTTTTCTCCACATCAGAGCTGCTACTGCTGCCTCAGTCATGATGTGTGGAAGCCTGACCTCTTTGCTGTAAGATGAAGTTGAAGTGTTGTACCACTGTGGATGGGAGGAAGGGGAGGATGACGCTGGGTAAAACATGAAAAAACAGAGGAAAACATTCAGTGAAAAGTGCAATTGAATGAAAATAAGGAATGGTTGGTGATTGGAAAAATATATTATATCCGATTGACATAAGATATGAGAAGAAAAGGTAAAGATAAGACAAAACAATTCATACAAAAACAATGTAAACAAATAAGCAGAAATCTAGCAGGACAAGGTACCAGAGTGTAAACCAACAGAAAATCTGCTCAGATGTGAGAGAAACCAAGCAAGATGACAAGGGCGGATGTAAAAGTGAGAAAAGTCAGGGAGTAGCACTTCAACAAGAGAAAAGACAGACCATGCTGAAGACAAGAAGAAAGGGCCTGGGTCCCTAAATGCCTTTCCCCTGCTGAAACCAGTAGGCTATGAAGGAGTCAGCATGACTGGCCTGTGACAAACATACACAATCAAACCACACACACTTCCATAGTGATGCATCGGGGGGAAGAATTTGCTGGCCCGTGGCAGTGCGGTTTGCCCCCCTGACATCTGTTTGAACTCAATTGATCTGTTTTGACAGATGTGTGAAGTATTCCATAAGTGGTAAAGGCTGTTGAATGAACTGAAGACATCCAGCAGGGGTGTAATGTGGGGGCTCAGGAGGACCCAGAGCGCTCCAACACATCTCCTGCCAAAACGTCTGAGCTGCATCCAGCTCATCAGCTCCGGGCAGCGACAGAGGAAGAGGGAAGGAGCTGTGTGTCTGGGGCTGGATGCAGGTGGACTGCTGATGTTTTGAGGCTCTCGTGCAGTTTGAAGGATGAGACATGAATTAGATACAGACATGTTTCTCTGCAGGAACCAAACGTTATTCTCCTTCTTCTTTTTTATTTGCATTGGCACAGGGCTTCTTAGAGGGGCCAAATAAGAGACACATGAACCTACGGTGCATTACTGTGAGTTCAGTCACAGGTTTTATTGTATCATGAGTTGTTGTTATTGTTTCTTTTTTGAGGCCTTATGCTGAGGATTGTAAGAGGACCAAAAAGTTTGAAATTCTAACACCTTTACGGTCTTGGGTCATTAGCTCTGAAATGTCCACTGTATGGCCAATATATAAACAACCCCCCTCGCTCATTCATGTTCAGTGAGTACAGCTGGAGCTTGAATCTAATGATGGACAGCATTTCCTTGTTGTGTGCTTCCAACTTTGAGGCAACAGTTTGGACAAGGCCTTTTCCTGTTTAGTGTCACAGTGCCCCCCACACACAAAGGCAGACCCATTCATTCAGGGTTTTGATGTGAAAGAACTTGCCTGATGTTCACACAGCCCTGACCTCAACCCCATCCGACAACTTCAGTGTCAGACTGGCCCTGACCGATTCTTAACCCTGACTCTGTCCTGCATTCACCAGAAAATAAAAGAGGAGTTTTCCCTTCACGTCCCTCAATTTTTTTTTTGCTTCCGGTTTGTTTTGAGGTCTTATTTGACAGTGACATCCAGATCTCTTTTTGTTCTCCCAGAGAATGTCTTTGAATTCTTTGTGATTTCTTTGAATGCATTCCTGTCCAAAGTGCACCTCAAACAAAAGAATCCAGGAAACACTTGAGCCTTTTATTCTTTTAATCACAACAGCTATCATTTGTTTTCCTCCAAGAACACCATGAAGTTTTTCAAACTTATTTTGAATATAATTTTAAACTTGATAACTTTAATATAATATACAAGATATGCTATAATCAGGTAAAGCTTTAATTGACCTACTTCTATGGTTTCACACTTTGTTTTTAGTACTTACTAAAGTCTGATCATTCCCACTTTACTTTTATTTTTAATTAGGAATTAGTTTATCACTAATGAGAAATGTCAATGCAAACATGTTGAAATGTAAAAGAGTAAACAAAGTAAGCATTTCACCTGCTGAACAGAACATTTTGCTCAGGATGTGTTTGAACAGTTTATCAATAACTGTGATTGGTCGTGCAAGGAGTTATTATGCTACATCTTTATTGCCCAGATGCTCTGATAGGGAAACGTTTGTAGCACACCGACATGATGGACTCTCTCAGGACACCATGGAGAGGAAGTGGACAGGAAAAGGAGAGAGGAAAGACGATGAAGATGATGAAGAGAGGCTTAAATGCTAGAGCAAAAATGAGGGGTGGCTTTAATACGTATAGCTTTTCAAGAAGAGGTTTAGTTTTAGTGTGATTGTAGCCCTCTGACCACTGGATATAAAGCCTTAAATCTAGTCTACATACAGTAGCTCAAGGGTTGAAGATGTCCTCCCAGACTTCTTTGATCCTCTTTTGTTACTATACATTTTCAAAATACAGCAGACTATCATGACTACACAGAGTACCAAGTGACTCAAATAGAAATTGCCCCATTAGTGCAAATAGTCACTGCGAGCATGTGTTGGCATATTGATGTTAGCATTTATCAGCCTCACAGAAAAACAGCTTGATGTGCTACCAGCAGGCTGAAGGTGATAGACTTTTATCAGTCACTCTTTAAGGGTGTGTTGTGAAATAGCTTTCATTAACAGTATATTTGCCACAGTTCAATTAAAAGCTAAAAAAACAAGCAACAACATTCCAAGATGTTCCGATATCACCAAGCATGAAGTCTCTAACACGATTGTCCTCATCCTGACGGGATCCTGGAAAAAATCCAAATGCACTTTATCTGTGTGATTTTCTGCTAATTAGAGGAGGAAACAAATCTCATTACATATGGTAATGCAAATGTGGGAAGAAGGATCCTTTTCAGTTCAAGTCATTGTGACCCAATTACCATAGTTCCCAGCATGCAATTCACCGGGGAAAGCTTTCTTTTTTAGATAAAAGTACAGAGTTCTATAGGTATTTGGATCCCTTCCTCAGTTCAAGGATGTTGGATCTCTCATCTTAAAAGAAAATTGAAAACATAGCAAAGACATGAATTGCTTCAGAGCAACTAATGTGAATGTACCTGGAAAAACACAGTTGTAGGGTTTTGAGGGAACTTCTGGTTGAAATGCATGTGCTCCTTAAATGGTTAAAATTGAAGCGAGTCACCAACAAGCCCAGAACAGACCTCAGTGCATGATGTATCGCCAGCCTCATGCTAAAGCAAATGGCAGTATCACAGACATTCTCTGTATATCTACATGACTGCCAGGCTAAACAATCAGAGACAAGTTTACACAGTCGCACTGTCCCTTGATGTTGGAATGAGTCCAAGGGTAGAGTGGTGTGTGTGTGTGTGTGTGTGTGTGTGTGTGTGTGTGTGTGTGTGTGTGTGAGTAAAACTGCAGTTTAAGACAGTGTAGAGAGACTGGAAGAATGTATGTGTCTGCCTTTGTTTGTCTGTCGGCGTGTGTTCACTCAAGCATAAGTGAGTGCACTCGAGTGTGTAGACTGTTGTTTGTGACAGTCTGTGTGCTTTGCGGTGTGTGTACATGGTTATACCTTTTACAAGGACATTGGAGGGGTGCTTGACCTTTGGGTCACAGTTCAAACATTAGACACACCCCTTTCCATCGACTCATTCAGGTCGCTGTCGAAGCCTTCCCTTGAAGTTAAATGAAAGATCCCCGAACAATAGGTACCGCCAAGTGTTTTCTTTGTTTAAGTATTGAACCCCATTTTCTTTCTTTTCCATTCTTTCATTCCTCCTTCCTCCCACTTAGTCACTCTAAGTCTCTATATCACTTTTGTCACAGACTATTCCAGTTTTACACACAATTCCCTTCCGTAGGGCTCACGCAGAGGAGCTCCTTCATAAAATGAACCTGGTGTGTGTGAGTTGAGATGTCAGGTCGCAGCTTCCTGCCCGGCAAAGTGAGTGTCTGTCTGCCTTTTATAAGGAGGAGACATTTATTGGTAAATAAAGTGATGCTCAGACAGGTGCAATAGTTTCCCTCACACTGAGTAATAGCTCAGTAAATAAAAACAAGACATGCACAATGAAAGTTTACTGCAGTGGCTGGCAGAGGAGTCATGAAATCATTGTTTGTATCTGCAGGTGAAGCACAATGTGGCTTACTTAACACGCATGTAAGCGTGTTAAAGGTTGTTCCCTGTGCTAGTTTTTATCTGGTGTGCTTTAAAAGCGTGTGCCATGAAACACTGGAGGATTAGAGTGACTATTTTTGTGCCGAAAATCAATAATTTGTGTCTACATACAAGCCATTTGGTCACTTGTGCTGACAAAGACACAATAAGGTAAGCACTGGACCCTGAAGTTCCTCTCAGCCATACAGAGCTTTACAGCACATCCTGGCTCATTGTTTTGGTTTTATGGTCCCACACTTCACTGTTTTGGTTTATTCTCACCACTCACATCAGTGTTGTTTAACAAGCAGCTGTCTGTGGCAGAAAAAAAGTAAAAAGAAAGTACAAAAAATGCACCAAAAAACCAACTGCACACCACTCTCCCACACCTAATAAGAAACAGCAGCTGTAAAGGGGATGGGCTTATTTCCAGATGGACTTAAACATCACTATAAATATTGGCAGATCTAAACTGTTTTCCTGTATTTTTATTTGTCTATAGAAATAATATGGTATTTTTCAAAGAACTAAGCAATAAGTTGCAATGCTTTGCAAAGAAGCTCATGTGCTGGGGCGCCGGTTAGGACTAGTGGTTAAATCGTGCATCCCATGAGGCTTGGAGTCCTAAGGCAGGCAGCCTGGGTTCATTTCCAACATGTGGCCCTTTGCTGCATTTCATTCCCCTCCTTCTCTCTCCCAGTTTCCTGCTCAATCCACTGTCCTTTCCTCCAAGTAAAAGCACAAAAAGAAACTAAAAAAGAAACAAAAACAGAAACAGAAGCTCATGTGCTGCTGATGGTCTACAGTTAACATGATTGATGGTTGATGGTTTTGATTTGCAATGGAAGCCTTGTAGCATTGTGACAGCAAAGGGAGGAAACCATTTAGTGTTTATGGCTTTAAAAACAGCTTTTAAAATGTTTCACTGGATAACTATTATGTTCATTCTACTTGAAAGGCTTGAAATATGCATGCAGCTGTCATAGGTAATAAACTTAAAGCTCCTGTGAGTTATTATCGGTCTGCATCACTTTTGGCCTTCCCTGTTGAAAAAGCAGTACCTCTTATCTCTTGATGATTATTTCCTGTACGTCTGTAAGTAGTCAGCTTTTTTAAAATAGTCAAATGTACCATCCATCAAGGACCTTTGTTGTGGGATTTTGTGAAAAGGCTGTATAGTGTGCAGTTAATCACCTCGTTTGACACTTCCTCCCTCAGTAGCATGTTCAGGCATTAAAAAATAACTTCAAAGAAACAATCAATTTGTATGCGGTTAGTTTTGTTTGCTTTTTAAGTCATAAAGAGGCATCAATATCAATTTCAGTCTGTTTTACAATCAGCCTAAAACTCCTCACTGGAGCTTTAATGTTATTTGTCTTTTTTAGTGCCTCATATTATTGAACATCATTGTCCAAGATATGGTTTTTTTTATCTATGCTAAAGCATTTAAAGAATGCAGCTTTTAATCAAGTCACTCTACATCATTTTACAGACCTTACTCCAGCTGGTCTTTATTGCATTGGTGAAGTTGGCCAGATGTGGATTTGCCAAACCAACCACTCAGACTCTTTCCACATGTTAAACAAAACATGGTGTTAGAAAACACTTCCAGTAAAAATTCTTTGGTTTGGTTAATTAACTTGTTAATCTTTGATAGAGAGCAGCACAAAACTTACCCCGTACACTGTTCCATTGGAAGCTTGTTACTTCAAATCACACTAAATAGGATATTTAATGCCATGTATTTTACATCTTTGGATACTTTGTAACCTCCAAAAGACTATAGAGTTTTACAGACTTTGGTTGCACTGCATAGTCCATACTGATTTAAGTTCCAAAACAACCCAAAGAAAGCACTTCAGTAATTTTTTAATTAATTTAATCTTTCTTTATCTATTATTTATTCTTCTAATACATTCTGATACTAAACGGTCAGGAACATTATGCAGGAACTGCACTGTTTGTTTGCACTGTTTTCCTGTGACTGATATTAAGGAAACAGATTAGCTGCTGAAAACGCCTTTGTAGGGAGTACACACACACACACACACACACACACACACACACACACACACACACACACACAATTCAAAGGGTTACAACTTGTGTTCCTAATATTTATTCTCTGTACATTTGCATGTCTGGCTGTGTTTTGAAAATGCATGAATTCATATGTTGAAATGTGTGTACTTAAAATTGTATTTTGCACTAATGGAAAGGATGCCAAGTCTCTGCAACCAATACTTGGTCTTTATTGGATTACTGAATGGAGTCTTAACTTCACCGTGGTCAGAGAGAGAGAGGGGAGAAAGTACTGTGAAATGTTGTAAGAGGTGTCACCCATGCGAGAGGAAACATGCACACATGCATAGATGCACATATAAACCTAGAACACTGTACTCTCTTTTTTGGAGGGCATATGCCTAGGCACTCCCACACAGAGACACAAACACACACTCTTTCAGTGCTACACTAACACTTAGTCATCCTCCCTAAGTATAAAGACTTCTCTCAGGGTATTTCAGTGGAGTCATGATTGAAGGATGGAAAACACACTGGCAGGAAGGGTGGTACGCACAGAAAGTATGGGTGTTTGGAAGCTGCAGAGACGAAAAGAGTAGTATGTTTGTATGTGTGTGTGTGTGTGTGTGCATCCACATCTGTGTGTGTTCAGTGGTGAAAAAAAGAGTGATGGTTATGTTTATTTAAATGAGACACAGAGCCTGTTCTCCATCAGGGGTGGTGGTGTGTAAAAGTTGCCAACTTTTTGCTTTATCTCTTCTGTCTAAGACCCTGAGAGTCACTAAGTCAGGATAACAGATTGTTGGAGCTGGCCCACTAAATCATGGTGACTAAAAGCAACAGAGTGGGGCTGCGGGGGGTAGAGACAGAGCGGTTTGATTTATCACCACTGTCTTGTTTTAAACATTTCTGATCCCCTCTGTAGCAGCCTAACTCCTGATGGAGATGTTACATTGTTGTTGAAAAACTTTCAGTCCAATGTACACATTACAGAATACTGACCCACAGTACAAGATAACCCAGCGAACCACCCAATGTTGTAATGAAATAAGGACCACTGTGAAGAACCGCAAGACTGTGGAAACACACGAGCAGAGAGGCAGCTGTGTTTGGATGTACTTGTGTTGGCTGACACCGGATATATGGTGGCAGACTTTCTCTAAATCACCAGCACTCCAAGCTATGATAGAAACATTAAAGGCCACGAAACAAACCACAGAATAGAAAATAGTAATACGATCTTGTGCACAAATAGAGGAGAGTGTATGGATCACTTCAACAAGCCACAAATCTTTGGAAATGGCGTTACAGAACTCCTCAGACGTTTGAACGCTGGTTGACTTCAGCTTAGACGTTCATTTATGCTCAGCTTGGTGCTGACTCCATTCTGATCTGATCCCCCACTATGAGCTTTTTATTTTGAGTCAGCTAAAAGCAACACGATACACTGTGAATATACAAAATAAGCCAATTTTTCACAGTGAAACATTATTCACAAGATTTTAATGTGCAGTCCATTCTCCTGTTGTTGTTGTTTTCTTCTTCGTTTTTGGGAGAAGGAGTTGTTTGGGTTTTGCGTTTATCAACTTTATACTTATCACATATTACTGGCCTCCAGTTCAATACTGTGACAGTGGAACAATCATTAGCATGAGCCTTCAGTTCTTTTAAGAGCTAGTTCACCCAAAAGAATGAAAGACATAAATGCTGTGTTGAAGGGGTATTCCTTTTTACTCTCATACATAACCACTGATATTTTCTCATGAGAAGGAACGCTGGTGTGGGTCTCAGTTTGTGTTTAAAAAGCAGCACACCTGTTGTGAACTCTCATGCTCATCTTCAGCTCACCACTTTGCCCTTTAGCAAGAAAATACTGTGCCATGGAATTAAGACTTTAGGCCAGGTTATTTGTTGGTCAATGGCAAAGTTGTTGTCTATGTCCTCAAAATAGCAATACACTACTTTGTGCCTGACTGCACCTTAATTTTGCTGTAGTCACAATAGATGTCAGACATTTAAAAAATTGCGATAAATTGCAACATTTTAATAGTTAATCACGATTAGTCCCATTTTTAATCAAATGCTTTAAAATCCATTATTTTGCATTTAAAACCAGTTTTATAAAAACAGTCCATATTAAAGATGTAATGCAATATTTACCAGTCTCATGCAATAAAATGAACTTAATGATCTTGACTTTTAGATTTATTGTTCAAATACAAACTGCACTGCTACACCAGTGTGGTCTGAAAGCTTGACTTGGAGGTAGGAGACTTCTTCACATGGTGTGTTTTTTTTTAAAGGATAACCTTGTTACACATAAAGAAATGTGCAAACGTGTATGAACAATTCAGCGTCAATATGGTGTGCAGTTTTTCAAAGATAACTTTGATTATTCACCGACGTCCAGTGATCTCTGGTTAATGCAACAGCATTTGCACTTTTAAGGGGTTCCATTTTGATTGCTCTCTCTGTTTCATACAGGTCCTGTATGCATGAAATTATTGTTCCTGATGATGGTATGGGGCATGGCTGGTCACATCATGCCAACCTGAGGACGTCCTTTAGATCTGAGCTAAAGGTCTGTGGCGATCCCACAGAACAGGATAGTGTCTTGTTGGCTTTAAAGATGCAGTTGTGGGGCGCTGGTTGCCTAGCTGTCTAAGCGCCCCACATACAGAGGCTAGAGTCCTCGTTGCAGGGTTGCTGGTTCGATTCATGTCTTCCCCCGCTCTCTCCCCACATTTCCTGTCTCTCTTTAGCTGTCCTAAATAAAAAAAGGCAAAAAAAACAAAAATACAACTTTAAAAAAAAAAAAAAGATGCAGTTGTGCGCTGACATTAGTCTGATCAGTGCGCTAATGTATACTTACCTAAAAAGTGGCTGCTTAAACTCCAAATACTTTGGTGATATTAATTAAATTTGACACAAAGTGGATATTACTTTTGACTTAGCAAAGCAACATGTGCAGTCTGAAAGCATAGCAGTGTTGTATTTCCCATCAGTGACAACATGAGCTTAACCATGGTGTGCCAAAGGGGACAAAAAAAGGCATGCCATTAGAAAAAAAAGCGTTAATTCTGGACCTTTATCACATCATGGTTAACAGATTAACAGCCCTAGTATTTACCCTCCATGGGGGCTGGGTGTTAAAGATGATGACTGTGTTAGGTGGGAAATTACAGTGACACAAGCACTGTGCACCAAGGGGCTTTGTTCCAGGTGCACGATAGAGCCCTTTAATATGTGTGAGATTAAGGTCAATGATCCCTTTGAATTTTCCCGGTGATTCTTGAGGAAAACCTGAAATGTACAATATGACAGTTAATTAGCCCTGTTCACTTTCCCACGTACAGTAGCTGCAGGAATAGGAGGCCATGAGGAGGAGGTCATCAGGGACAGGGGAGGATCGAAACATGATAATCTCTTTCTGTCAGTCACACCAGCTCAGGAATGAAGGGGAGGCTCAGGGTCTTAAGGGAACAGTGGAGAGGTGTAGTAACTCAGAGGAAGAGATAAAAACAAGTTGAGAGGAAGAGAAGGAGATAATAAACAGAGATGGACGGGGAGAGATACAGGCAGAGAGGGATGAAGTAGAAAAGACTGCGAGATGGAAAGAAAGAATGCCACACAGACACAGAGGGCCAAAAAAGGAGAATTAAATGAGTTCAGCAGACAGACGGATGGACAGACAAGGATGTAGAAAGACAGACTGATAGACAGAGAGAGGAAAGCTGTTGATTGACCTTCCTTCATGAAGGATCTCTTTGTACGATCCAACTTTTTTCTTTAAACCTTCCGTAGTTCTGCTCAGATGAATGCAAGAGTGACACTAATTGGCCATAATAACCATCAGGGAAATAGCAGTGGATGAGGATTCTGGGTAATAGGAAAATGATGATAGAAAGCAACTGAAGGACATCTGTGTCTCGAACCTATCTATGGTTCTTATCACAAGAGATATCTGAGGGTCACGGGGGGGTCAGAGGGGATAAGGACAAATTGAGAAGCGCATGTAGACGTGGGGTTGTATGTGGAGGTGTATGTGTGTGTGGGTTTCGTATAACTCCCTTCCTTTAAGATTGAGTTTTAAGATATGCATGTGGACACTTTCGTGGAATAGTTACAGCCTTATCTGTGCAGAGTACTTAAAAGTTAATAATTGAGTTAGGTTTTAAATCTGAAGTTTAAACCTGTTATTTTATGTATGTAAGTTTAACAAACCCATTTTTATTTCAGCTGCTACAGACAAAAAAGAAAAGTGCTTTAAAATTTCCACTGTGCCCTGCCAGATCAGCACTAAAGCAGACTTAAGGAGTTAGAGACTAGCTGCTAGCATGTCTACAAGCAGTGACCAAATTCTTCTCAGAGGAATTGGTGGAGGGCAAAGAAGGTACTCTAATGGGAGTGAATATTCCAGCTACATCTGCCAAGTTGCCAGAAACACGACTCCATATAACTGCTAATGTTGTTCAGTGTGTCTGGATGAATGAAAAGGCAGCACATTTGCTCGTGCCAAACACACAGAGAATTAGTAAAACAGCTCTCCACAGCCACTTTTTATCTCCATGCATTGGTTTTCCAGCTCACAGAGACATTATGGCGAGCTCTTAGCACTCTCATCCATTCAGTGCTGTTGAAGGGCCGCTTTCAAAGAGATCTTTTATGGGCAAAAAAGAAACTGTGTAAGCCAAAACAGCTAACAGAATAACCTGAGGGAAAGGCTGAATAATAAGATAATCATAGCGAACTTCAAACACAAATAGGGTTTTCACAGGAGGTGGTAAATACATACACAAGGTGTATCATAACTTACTAAACCAGTACCATCTTTGAGCTGTTTCTTTTTTCTCAGATCCAGGCTAGCCTCTCCTACTGCTTGAAGTCTTTATGTCACGATCTGACTCTTTCTTTTGCTGTTTTCGTCCAACAATTGACATGTAGATGAGTACTTAAGGTTTAAAACATTAACATGACTGTCATATAAAAAAAGTAAGTGAACTTCACTAAAACAATGTCTGGACTAAATCTATCTGCCAAACGTATCTTAGCTACCTGAAAACCAGCTGCAAATTGGTATCTAGTGAGGGTGGTGTAGTTTGGTCCTAATCTCTTTTTACTTAAAGATTAGTGGGACCAGATTTGGGTACCATGCCCAAAGATGTTTTGGCTTCTGTTTGTTGTCCAGGTCATATTGTCCACCAGAGTTTAACCTCTGGCATGTGCAAGAAAATGGTCTGTGTGGGAGTTAAAAGGAGCGAGAGACAATCTGTTATATGATCCAGGAAACCATTGAATTGCTGCCGTAGGTTGCCTGCTGCTGTGAACGTTCCAGCTGCTACAACCACCACTATATGTTTCACCACTATAAACTCTCTCTCTCTCTCTTTTCATCTCCTCTATCCCCCTTTCCAACCCCAACACTGTCTCAGCAGATGTCTGTCTAACATGAGTCTGGTTCTGCTCAAGGTTTCTGCCTCTTAAAGGTTTCTGCCTCTTAAAGGAAGTTTGTCCTTGCTAAATGAGTCCTGTCTGTAAGATGGGACTGAATCTTATCCTGTCTTGATGTTGGGTCTCTGTTAATAATTTAAAATGGAGTTCGGTCTAGACCTGCTCTGTTTGTAAAGCATCTTGAGAAAACATTTGTTGTGATTTGGCGCTATATAAATAAAGATTGATTGATTGATCGATTCATCAACAGTCCTTGATATAATTTCTCAACACCTCTTAACTTGTTGGTCAGACTGTAAACAACACAGCAAACAGAAAAGGAATTATTGTCTGGAAGCCTTTGATCCCTAAGTTCTGGCTTTACCTGAAGCTCTGGAAAGTTGGCCCTCAATCAGGGGTAATAACATGTCCAGAAATGTACCACTGGGTTCCAGGATGTATTTAGCCCTAATCTCTCACATTGATCCCCATAAACATGGTGAATTATTACTTGGAATAGGGAACCTTTAATGTATATATAAACAAGTAAGTACTTCAGATACAAAAAATGTGAACCCATGCTTTAACACGCAGACCTAAAGGAAATATTCATCTTCTGTCTCAAAGCAAGTATAGACACACTTCACAATACATCTGAGTTATTTCTGTATCCCAGAGGCCAATTCCAGATACACTCTTTCATTTCATTTCCTGTAAACTAATGCAAATATTTAAAGATTAAAATGGAGTTATACAAATCTGAAGCAAGACACTTTAATCTCAGTTTGATATTATTTGTGGTATTAATGCTGCCAATGGTAGATTTTCACATGGATATGCAGAATAAACCCTACAAGGATATGTACCCATGAGTGTGTGTTTCTGTGGGTTGGTTTGGGCTGAGTTTGGGAGACATACAATGGCAGCCATTGTTGAAATCCTGCAGTTATCCTGAACAGATCTGACATTTGTGCGGGGGAACAATTTCTCTTGAAAGTTGCAGAGAAAAATAAGCACTTTGAGATATGTATCTCAGACCTCACAATGGAGCCTAAAAGTCAAACAAGTGACAAGATTTTAGATTATAGCTTTTCCAATCATTCTTCTCTCTGCCTGAAAACAAAAGGCAGCAGCTGTGTGTGTGTCAGAAGGCTGTTATGTGTGTAAAATCATCACAAAGATATTTACTTGTTCCCTGTTTGCTGCTTGTGTGTTGTTTTATAGGAACTGGTGCGCCTATGTGGTGACACGCACTGTTAGCTGTGTGATGGAGGATGGAGTGGAGACATACATCAAGCCAGACTATCAACGATGTACCTGGGGCCAATGTCCTAGAGTTGCGTGAGTATCTGTCTCATCTGAGGTATTTTCTATCTCCTCTGATCTTTCTTCTGTGACTGAAACTGAATCTGTTCTGTTTAACCACTGCAACTTCCTGCCTTTGGATTCCACAACATCTTGAGCCCTGAGTTCATCCATCTTATCTTGTCTTTGGTGAAGGAACTTATTCACCACTGTGCATTTTAAGTCCCTTTTTTTTAAATCAGGAAAGATGTGTCAGATTGTGCCTCACTTGTTTTGCCAAAGCATCAATACAGATATAATGACAGCCTCTTAGTTACTGATGTTCCCATGAATTGAATTCTGGCCTCAGACTCGCACATATTTCTGTGGTGGAGAGCGACTATGCCAACCTTTGGATATTTGATATTTCAAATGTTGGAGCAAATGTTCTGTGTTTTGAACATGTTTTGCTAACAAGAAAACATCAATCAGGTGTTTGTGTTTTATATCTCTCAGAAGCGTTCACCAGTTTTGACACAGACCTGGTTGCTTGATCCCCGTGCCTGCTAGAGGCCTTGGCCTAAACCTGGGCTATGCTAAGAATGAAGCCGACAGGGGTTCCAGGCACCACAGTCTAGTCTCCTGTCTTGTAAAAACAATTTCTTCTTCTTACTCTTTCTTTCGTTCTTTCTTTCTTTTATGGCTCTCCTCCCTTCTTACTGTTTCCCTTACTGGACAAACTCCTCCTACAGCCATCTATCCGAGCCCTGTTTTTGTTTTTCCTCTGAGAGGACGTCGGATTCCTCTTTCTCACGCTCTCAAAGAGGGAGCTGGAGGATGAAATCTTCTCTGTGGCACAGAGGAAGACCGTGTGGTACCTACAGAAATGTTTGTGGGCTGGCAAAGAGGAAAGCAACATGCTAAAGTTTTACAGTGAGGGCTTGTTAATGCGCCTGCGACTCTGCCATAAATCTTTATTGAGACTTCAGCCGATACAGGTCTATTTATTGCATTGTTAGTCTAACACTAAGTCCTTTCAGCTGTAGAGCTGTGTGGCACATTTACAACAAAACTGTAAAAACAATCTTTATGTCAAAAAGTTCAGATTTAATACTGGCTAGATTCAGATAGTATCTTTGGGAATATTCCTTGATCAGTCTTTGATCATCAATTGATCCTGTTCAGTTGAATCCAGACATGTGCTCTTGAATATTAACAACATCTTAAAACAGAAAGACTGAATGAGAGAATTGTTGTTCTGACGGCGCCTTCATGTTGGTGAAGGAAATTAACTGTGACTCAAGAAAATGGAATTTAAAGTGATCACAAGTTTCAATCTTCCTCCTCTGTGAAAGAAACAGATGTAAATCACTTTGAGATGCGTTTAAGTGCTTGGCATGGAAAATCTGACTCGTACAGTGGTGAGTTTGGAGGCCACTGTGGGTTCTTCACTGAGTTAGCAGGTTCGCTCTGTAATTGTAAACGTTATATGGTGATCAGGCTGGAGTCAGCTTTCAAGCTTTCAAGTGAGGGCAAATAAAACAAAATGAATAACTCAATCTGAAATGTCCATTTCATCCTTTAGCTACCGGACGTACAGGAGACCGAGGTATAAGGTTGCGTACAAAATGGTGACAGAAATGGAGTGGAAGTGTTGCCATGGTTACTCTGGTGAAGACTGCCAAGACGGGCCAAGAGGAACCCCAGACACTCATGTCAGTGGAGGCCGACCCCGCGTCACACAGACCGGCTTCAACAACGGGGGCGGACAGAGAGGAGAAGGTAGAGTGTTTGAAGCTGGTTTTATGTGTTTTCTCTTAACCCACCAATTAATCAATGATTTAATCCTTTGATTATTGAATGCTCCTGACTTTTCGGAGATATATAACCTTCAGAAAGATTCAAGGATAGTTATGTAATACATCACATGTAAAGATAGGAGGAAAGGCATGAAAAGTATAAATGACTTAGATCCAATCTGACATACTGAATTCACTTTATCTGCATTAAATATTCTTGAGTTTTCAATCTCTGACAGCCAAATGATAATCTTTAGCATTACTTTCCTTGTCTTCAGGAGACTCTGAGAGGATCAGACAGCTGGAGGAAACGGTCCGTGGCCTGAACAAAGACCTACACAACATGCAAACCACCATTCACGGCATTAACCAGAGACTGTACGTAAATACTGTGTTCAATGAATCACAAACAAGTTCATTGAGTTCCTAAACCTGCACACCAAAACCTGTTTGCATCACATTTAACTTGCTGGTTGTTAGCTTTATGGGAAGAAATGTAGTACACTGTAAATACTTTGATATTTATTGTAGCTCATATTTAAAGACATAAGTTTGTGGAGGGAGCATACACTAATTCATTGACAGAGGTTTGTAATTAAGGTGGAAGATGCCAATTTTAAAGAACTTGATGCTACATGAACACACTGCATGTGTCTGTTGCGTGAAATGCTTTAAGATAATCAAGAAAGTTTGGACAAAAATGTTTGCCATCCTCTCCTCCCACATTTTGAATTAATATGAAGTCATTTGGAAGCTTTGTTTCATCTACTTAGATGTGTTGCATAATCTATCAACTCTCCACCTTTGATGATAAATATAACCAAATCTTAAAAAGCAAACTTGTATTCTTCTTCTTTGTAGGCCTGGTTTGAATGGGGCCACTGTCCCTGCTGATTCAGCTCAGCCACACATGAAGGACACCATCAACAGCATCCAGACTAAGCTGGACCATCTCTACAACAGAACACAGGTTAAAGCTTCATCCGTCTATTAACTATCTCCTTAATAAGAACTTTAAATGCCAAGATAGATCGTTATACTTTTAGTGGACGTTCTCCCCTTCAGGTCCATGACCAGACTCTGCTAACTATCAACAACCATCTCGTGAATGGAGGGGGCAACGAGCTAGACGGAGTGGCCAAAGATGGAGGAGGTGGGGGAAACCAGCTGAATACTCTGAAGGAAGAGATACTGACCGAGCTGGAGAGGAGAGTGTCTCTGTCCTGCTCCTCCTGCCAGGTGAGGCTCAATATGTACAAATCAGACCTGCGGGCCTCAGGCACAAACATCACTCTTCTTTGATCAAGGCATTTATGGATGTCATGATGTGTTATTTCATAGTCATAGTTTGTGATCCTATAAAATGTATACTTTGCTCCGCATAGTCTTCTGTAAGTGATATCCGCTGCATGAAATGTATCAGCCGCCTGCAGGCAGTTATAAAAGACATTGCATTCCTTTATAAACCACTGCATCAACAAAGGAAGAAATGCTGCACACGAATGCTGTGTTCCAAACTCTATTATCAAGCAACTTTGAAAGGACTGGAAAGTTGGGAATTAGAATAAAACAACATTTTTGGTCCAGCTTGGTTCCTTGTCCTAACTACCACGGCACCTACTGACCTCTTCACTTACAGCTTTTCTGCTTGTTTTCATTCTTTACTCTATACACCAAATGGAACTGAAACAATTTTTTGTTTCTTGAATGTTTAGTGCAGTTTAAGTAAAAGTTAATTGTGGCACCAGTAACCTAAGTAAGGGATAATGTATGGTTAGCAGGTAGTTATGGGAAATAGAATCTTGGTCAAAAGATAATTTTATTTATTTAAAAAGATTTGTATGTTTACAGTTTTTAATAAATAGTCCCAGTGGTTCCTCTGCAGTTAGCGTTCAATAACGATGGATTCTTATCTGTCTGTTTCGGTTGATTTAACATGAAACTGTCCTCATTTAGCTCTCCTTCTTCTCTGAGCTCTGCGGTTCACACAAAAAAATTAAAAGGAAAATTAAAAATAAAGGAAGCAAATGTCACAACTTTGAACCCTGCTGCTATCATCACCACCGCTCATGGTTTAATTTTCTTTGTAGTGACCGGTATCTTAAAGTTTAACTCACCTTCTCCGTTGCCGTTACTAAAATAGCTAGACAGGATCCAATATGTAAACATGCGTAGCCTGCTGATTTGGCATGCTAACTGAATGTGATTTAACCATACTGTTTGGTGCAAACAGAAACTAACAGTTTTACCTCACCTTATGGTCTATTGTGTCAACAAGCAGAAGCAAAATGTGCCGGAACTCTTTTCCACGGATTGATTTGACATGATGTGTGATCAGTTTGCCTCTGGTGTTGCTCATGTTAGTGAAAGTTAATAACTGAAGTCAAGAGGTATTTTTTACCAATCAGAATCCGGCATCTTACACAACCGGATGATCAGTGAGAAAGCTGGGTAATAAGCTCATTTAGATCCATCATTATTGTTACAAACTGTAGGTGTACAGAGGGCTTTTCTAAAATATTTAAGAAGTGGGATGAAACTATTTTGAATGCAGAGACATTGCTAAAAAATCCCTCTCTCTTTTAGGCAGGTGTGGAAGACCTGAGGCGCCAGCAGCAAGAGGACAGGGATCGGATCCAAGCCCTGGAGAAGCTGCTCAGCTCCATGGACCAGCACCTGAGGCAGAGCCTGGATGTCTCCCGTCGTGAGACTGAACGCTCCCAGTCCTGCTGCAACACTGTCACTGAGCTGGAGAAGAGGCTGTCTGCTGTCGATGTTCGCATCACCAACACAGCTAACAAATGTGACACCATCAAAGGGCGGCTGGATAAGGAGCTAGCCGGGACAGGTGGAGGAAAGGGAAGAGTGACAGAGGACAGACTGAATGGCAGACTGAGAGAGCTGGAAAAGAGGGTGAATAGCACAGTGAGGAAGACGGAGCAGAGGTGTACCAACACTGGGAACAACGTGAAGGACAATGTCCAGAGAGACGTCACACAGCTGCGCAACATGGTCACCAGCCGGCTGGATGACCACAGCTTCAGGATTGGAAAGATAGAGCTGGACGTGGCTGTGCTCGGTGATACGGTCACGGACCACAGTCGGCGTTTGAGTCAGTTAGAGAACACTACAGTCTTCCTGGACAGAAGGTTAACATCAACCACAAACATGTGCAATGAAACCTGTGGGCCAAATGGAAAAGGCCGTAAGACTGATGACACAGTTAAAACCCTGCAGTGGAGAGTCGTGGCCAACCAAGAGGAGATTCAAAAGTTCAACACAAGGTTAAAAGATTTGTCTCTTTCAGGAGACTCGCTGATCGACAGAGTGATTGACTTAACAAACGATGTCAAAAACATAAAAGATATAACCGGGGAGAACGGTGAGAAATTCAACCGCATTGTCACTGAGGTTGAAACACTGGGCCATGATTTGGAGGACTGCTCTATCTGCAGCAGTATAGACAAGGACTTACGCTCGCTCACCAACTCCACCACCATCGGCCTCAGCAAGTGCCAGACAGAGCTAACAGATCTGCGCAGAAAGGTGGACTCGGGAGAATCAGTCTGCTCTCAGGTGTGCTCCAACCTTCAAGAGGAGGTGGGACGACTCAGAGAGGAAGTGGAGGAGTGTACGGGGCAGTGTAAAATCAACATAAATGATCTTAAGAAACGTCTGGACGGTCATGGCGTCCACACTGGGAGGTTAGGTGGAGATCTGAAGTCCATCCAAGGAGAGCTGTCCGGAGCCATTGTCAAATTCAACTCCATCAATGACACTCTGAAGGGCCTTGGGAGGACTGTGCAGAGGCATGGGGACACGCTCATTGACCTCACTAACACCAAGGACGACATCATCTCTGAGGTAAGATGATATCGTGATTATGAAGACAACTTTTATTATGTTTATGTTATTAACCTTTGAACTGAAGCAATGTTGTCTAATCAGTTTTTAGAAGTGCTAATCTAACCTTTTTTGTGTTAGCAAAGCGAGAGATAGAGCAGTCAAATCACCAACAAATGTAATCTCTGTCTCGTTAAGTATGTTTTTTCTCTGAGTTCTTTGTTATATTTCCTCATCTTTTAAATGTAGCCCATGGCATTGCATGTTTAACTCTCTGAACTAAAAAGGTCTGACCATCATTCTGATAATAATAACAGTCATTTTGCATGTTATGTTTTTGTTTTATTGAACTGTACATACAAAAATACAACTTTCCTTCATGCACTTCAAAACAGCTTCGTTGTCAATCAAACATTCCTGATGGTTATCTTGGCAACAGTCTTTTCGCATAATATTATTGTAGTTAGAAAAATATTTGAGCATATTACAACCTTAAGTTCTTGACAGACATGGTTTAGATTTTATGCTTACATATATTTGTGTGTTTAAGATACCATATGAAAATAAATCAGAGCAAAGGTGGAGGAAAGTGGCCGTAAGCGAAAATGTTTTCTAAAGAAACTCATCCAAAACACACACATTAACAAGCATTTATGTTCCCTACAAGGTGGACACCCTGCAGAAGGAGCTGACAGAGCACGTTGATGACTCCAAGATTAGAATTGACAGTCTGGGCAGAGACATCCTGGAAATAAGGAGAAACTTTGTGACAGAGATCGGGGAGTGTCGGCTGTCAAGTGATGGCCTAGACCAAAGACTTTCAAAACTTGAAGGAGTGTGCGGACGCTTTGACTCTTTTTCAGACAGCCTGGAGAAGATCAAGGAGGGCCTGAACAGGCATGTGACTGGGCTGTGGACTTGTGTTAATGGACTCAATGTCACAGTGATGTCTCATGGAGAGCATATTGAAAATATCCAGAATGTCCAGCTGGAGAAAGTCCACTCCAACATTCACAGACTGAACTCTTCAGTGGTGGACTTGGTCAAGGAGTTCCACAGTTTCATTCAGCAGGACTTCGTGGGTGAGTTGCAGAGGATTGAGGGCATGGGATTTGTCTTTTTGGATGAGAGATAGCACTCAGTTAAAGGGAGTGAGGGTCAGGGTGAAGGAAAAATAGACCAAAGAAAGAATCCAGGCAGTATTTATCAGAATCATGAACTTTGAGAGTCTATTAAGAGTCCAGTTCCACTGAAAAAGGAGTTAAAGTAAACATGAGGGTGAAAGGCACATTGTGAGTCACAACAGATTAAATGTTTTAGCGGTCTTGGCTTACTGTGCATGCTTTTTAGAATCTCCCAAGAGAACCTATTACTGCTAAAAAGGATTTTCAGGAGTGTGTTTCCCAGCTGTGAGGTCTCATTAAATATATTTTTTGGATCCAGGCCCACCTGGTCTAACTGGCCCCCGTGGAGAGAGGGGCGAGAGTGGACCCCAGGGACTTGTTGGACCCCAAGGGAGGGTGGGACCTCAAGGCAGAGAAGGCAGGCAGGGAGTGGCTGGACCCCCAGGTAAGGATAACAAACTTTCTCTTTGAGTTATTTGATTAAACTTTTAATTAATGATTATTTTGTCTTCTCAAACGTCTGCTCTCTGTTGTCATAAGAGTAAAAAGTCAATTTCCTGAGTGGTAATGTTAGATGATCAAACTTCTTCCTTCATCTTACCTTTCAGGTCTGAGAGGGGAACAGGGTATGTGTTTTTTTTAGTTCTATAATAAAATGAAACACTCAGTTTTTTTCTATTTTTATTTCACTGTAACTCTTACATTTGACCTTTCCTCTGTGATCAGGTCCTGCAGGGTCTGATGCTCATGTGCCACGCCTTTCCTTTTCTGCTGCACTGACTCGTCCGATGAGAAGCGCAGGAACTATCGTGTTCAACAGTGTGTTTGTCAATGAAAATAATGTCTATAACCCCAAAACAGGTGAGTTTGTATCAGATGCAATTATTTGAATAGAGCTCTCCTGAAAATAATTATCTGTTGTTTTACTTTTCTGCTTTAAGATGACCCTCAGGAACAGAGGGGAATGTTTTAATGTGAATTCAAAGGATCAAAAAATCTAATTAATTCTCTTCGCTCTCTATGTAATCCAACCTTGCTAAAAGTAGTGTTTCTTTTGTTTCATTAAGGCAAGTAAAGCTTTTTAAAAATAAATTATGCCCTAGGTAATCAGCTGATTGTAATGTCAACAACTGAGGCATTTTAAAAGGCAAGTACTAGCCAGCTAAGTAGTTTGAACGTAGTAACAGCATAGGCGAACTTTGTGGTAAAGCGCCATTGAATGCCAGGAATCAAGGACACGCTGCGTGTATGGGTCCAATAATCAGATTTTTTATGTAGTGAGCATTTAAAGTTAAAAAAAAGCATTCATAGTGCCTACAGAACTCTGATTGGTTAATTGTGTTAAAACAGATGAAGCAGTTAATTTAAAGGTAGGTCAACACCACAATCAGAATTCCTAGTTTCTTTATTAAGTGGTTGCAGAAATGTAGTGATAAACATTCTTAAACATTGGGCAAGTAATCCAAAGTATCTGTATAGCTTGACCTGACGTAAATAAGACGATATGCATACAAGGATTGCTTGACGCTTTAAATTAGTCTTGTTTCCATACTTTGAATTTTGAAGCAAATCAACATGTACAAAAGCCAAACTCTACAACCTCAAGTCTTTGTTTCAATCTGCATCCATCCTCCAGGTTATTTCACGGCTCCAGTGAGTGGGAAGTACTTTTTCAGCGGCATCCTTACAGGCCACAAGAACATGAAGATTGAGGCGGTGTTGTCCAAGTCCAACAGAGGTGTGGCACGCGTGGACTCTGCAGGGTATCAGCCTGAAGGCCTGGAGAAGCCAATGGCAGAGGCAAAACACATCCCTGGAGCTCTCGCTGTCTTCAATATCATCCTGCACATGGAGGCAGGGGACACGGTCTGCGTCGACCTCGTCACTGGCAAACTGGCTTACTCCTCTGAGCCCCTGACCATCTTTAGCGGGATGCTGCTATACGAGACCGTCTGATTGAATAAAGTCTTATTGTTATCGGTCTCTCTGGGTGGGACTTTCAGTAGAGAGCATTTTATTTGTGTGCCAGACTGTAAAAGTCAGAGACTGAGTAGGCTAAGCAGTCAAGGAGACTGGAATTACTGGACTGAATTCATTCAGCGTGGAGATACTTTATATTTTACTGTACGCGCTTATAAGGAAGGGAAAAAATCCTTTTCAACCACAATCCTTTTTGTTTTTCACAGCTTTAAAGGAAACAATTTCTGCAAAAAGTTTTTATTTTCAAACATGTTTCTTTCATAAAAAGCCACTGCAGGGTTACCTTATTGTTCCATAGATCAGTCCGTGCTCTTTACTTGAATTCCTGACTGATTCCACCAGATTGCTTTTAGTACTTGTAATGACAAAAGGAAACTCTGTAAGACTGTAAAAGATTAACGATTTGGGATTTTCCAGATTTTGTGCTTTCAACTCACAGCATATCAAGTGTTCAGGGGTTATTGTACACTTATTTTTGTAGCTGACGAAGTTTCATTTCTTCATGCTCATTGTTTCACTTTGACCACAAGCAAACTTCCCAGAAACATTATGCTGGATGCCAATTGTCTTGGAAAATCAGTGATGTAGGAGGGGTCACAGTCCAAACCACTATTCTTTAGAAGGAAATGCTCAAATGAAGTCAGTGACGGTTCAGTCGAAAAACCACAGGATTTTATAAATCATACGGCGGGAAATAATAAGACCATTTTAGGACATTAGCTCTGCCCAGAAACACAAGGCAGGCTGGAAGATGGCCATGGGGAAGAATGGGGATATTTTTTCTCTGTCCTAATAAGGGACATGTAAACTTCTGGAGGATTAAGTACTTAAGGTTATGAACTGTTACTATCAGTCCATCTTACAATGGAACTTTTATGCAGAGCTAAAAATAGCAAATAATGAAGTTAGACTTCCCCTTTTTTCCTTTTAGATATCCTACCTCTCAGATGAATACACACACACACACACACACACACACACACACACACACACACACACCTCCTACATTAAGAAGTGTGATACAAATGCCTCTGGAAGAAATGTGTGCATGAGCTTGTAGATATTATAATATGGATTTTAAAAGGAACTTGCACATAATCAGAGAGACGATATGATAAATGGTCCAGATATTGTGTTATACTGACACTGCTGTGGAAGTAATTCAGTTTTAGCACCAGCAAATTAAGTTTATTTTACAGTGCATACATTTTTAACTTTGTTCCCCCCTGTGTTAGGTGTGAAGTTGTATTCTATATGTTTTTTATGCATTGTATAACAGTGAAGGAATGTAAATATTTTTTCAGCAGTTTTTCCCTTTTCAAATGTTTATGAGCTACCACTTCACCTTACCAGGTACTGTATATGTTATTTGTATGTTTTGCCACAAGTATGCCTCAAATACAGAAACTAAGTTTTACACAGCTGGTGTCAGCTCACTTTTATCGGGTGTATGTTCTTTTATCAAACGAGAAAGCATTGGCCAGTTTGTGTCCACTGTTTAGCTTTCTTTTGAACTTATTTAAACTGGCACTTCTTTTGCTTTTGCAAATACACACAGCTGTACTGGCTCTTTCTTGACTCCTGAGGATTATCTTGGGTCTTTCTGCTATCTTTACTGGGCTTATTTTAAATGGAGACCGAATCCTTTTGCTGCACTGCAGTGACACCTTGTGTTCATTATTATGACTGTGATGGTGCTGCTGAACAACCTTGAGGCAAAGCATGGAAGCAAAAAGTAGGCCTACTTACATTTGTTGTACATTATTACTTTTTGATACAGATTATAAATCTCTTTCTTAGCATCTCAGCTCTAAGTAGCTATTATCCCCCTGTCACTCACACAAAGCCCTCTCCAAGACTATGTAAGTTGATCTATGCAGGGGCGGTCAAGGGCTGCGAAGCGGTAATTCTACCTATGGTACTTAAAGATGTAAGGATGCATTGTAAAATGGCATGTAGAGTAGGCTCCTGTTTTCATGCTGGTACTTCACTGTGGACCCTGTTAAGACTGGTAGTCTATGGGGTTAATGAGTGAGAATAAACCAACAATTTCCTGATTGAAATAGTCAACACAAGGGGGGACTAAGCCTCCAGCCTACCCCTGAATGGAGTTGTAGAAGCCTAGTGGGACCAGTACGAAGTAAGTGGGTTTTTTTGCATATAATTGGGTTCATTATAGTAGTGTTTCTAAAATTTGACGTGCATGTCATGATGGTGGAGCTTTAGTCGTTATGGTCATGCTTTGATGCGTGAACTGTGATGAACGGGCTTAGCAGCGGTCCTTGAAAGCAGCATCAGGAAACATCAAAGGTCCTTCCCAGAGTTTTCGCGCGTCCCGTTGCCATGGAGCTGAGTTTGTTTCCTTCCTGTCGCTTACACAAAGTGAAAAGTTGTGCTTTATAAATAAAATCAATGCGGCGTTAAAAAGTCCTCGTTGTCCACACATGCTGGGTATGTGAACAACGAAGTGCACGGGGAGTTCATGTTTTCCAGCTCGGTGGCAAATAAGGAAGCAGGGTGCAATCCTTCGACCTGTGCAGGTGGGTGTAAGGATAACTTAAGGTCAATGCACACTGCCTTTAAATGCAATGCAGAGCTGGCAACATTTGTATTTCCCGTGTTTTTAAGATCTAGTAGTTTTTAGTTTTTGTTTTATTAGTGCAATATACCCATCATAGGTCAAAGGGGTCAAAAGTTAAAGGACAATGCATCATAATAATAACTTAAAATGTATCTTAATGATTCAAATTGGCACTTATACAGAACTATTGATAAATAAGGATGTAACTTATTTAATGTCATAAAGTACCCTACTTTGTGGATGTGGATTCCCGTAAGACTTGTGTTTAGGTCATAATTTAGGGTAAAACGTAAAAATTGGAGAATACATTGCTCTATAATTTGTTAAAACCAAACAACGTGTGCGGGTCGTTGACAAATAAGCCTCTAAAAGTTTTTTTTTACAGTACACATTACGTTTTTTTAAGTGTTTCAATAGTTTTTTTTTTTTTACCCTTTTCTTTACTTGAACACCGAAAAAATGTCAGGTGATGCAACCAGATATTTGTCAAAATATATGTACTTACAGTACCTATCATTTATTCTAACTGAAAGTTTTAGGAAGTATCCCTTAGAGTGGTTACAGTGCTTTACACATTTGTATTTTGTGAATATATTTTTTATTAACAATATATCAGGATTATTGCATTCTATTGGCCAGGTATAAAATATAATTTTTACACTTTTAGGTCGGTTGTACCACCTGACATGGAAAGTGTGACCGTCCGGCTATAAGTTGATAAAAGCTTTTCTATTATTGTTTAAGAGACATCTACAAACCTTTTAACTCAGCCATGACAATTAGTAGGGTCCTCTGAATTGTTTCATATGTTGAAGTCCATTATAACTACTTACTTTCAAAATAAAAGCTCCATGAGTACAGTGGTGCCACCCGGACATTTGAGAACATGCAAATTGCTGGACAAAAGTTTTTAAATAACCTTAGGTGCCTTTAAACTATTGATATTTATGAAATTATGTTTATTTCAAAGCTCGTATATGTAAAATCATGCAATGGTGTTTTAATTTGAATTTATTCTTATTAAAATACATTGTTTATAGTGTTTTAAGTCAGTTCACTTGCTCGGACGGTTGCTCCACCTGACCTTTTCAGGGTTTTAGATACTTAGAAATAAAATAAATCTCAATATTTGAATTTACTGAAATTGTATTCAAAATAAGCAGGTATTATAGAATCAATTGATGTATGTCTTAAAAATAACAAATTATTTCAAAAGAAAATAATGGATTCAGACACAAAAATATGCAGGTCTTGTCAATGACCCGTGTACTGTTATGAGTTATTGTCACTATTTTAATCTTTATAGCAATCAATAAGTTACACAATCCCACTTCTTCTTCTCTCCAGGCCTCATTTAATCTCATAATGAGTGGAAAAGAAGCAGAGGGCCGCTTGCAGGTCCTCCAGATCTACCGCCTGCTGCAGTGTGTCCATGAAGGGGACAAGGTGCAGATAGAGAGGATGGTGAACATTGGGGTGGAGAACCTTATCAATCTCACGGAGCCTAAAGATGGCACGGGTGTGCTTCACGTGGCAGTTTCGGCAAACAATCAAGGTGATGGACCTTCTCTGTAGTCCATCATAGGTGCTGCACTGGCCTGATGTAGCAATCAGAGCCTCCTGAAATGAAGACTTGTCTGAGGCCAGCGTTTGGCAATAACATGCAATGTGACATATCATTAAGAGAGTAAAACCCCAGTTTGATGTTTCACTTACAACTCCCAAAATACCCTTTTGGGGATTTTTTGAATTTACAGTGAAGTGTATCGGCCTTATCGCTGTACAATAGCCATAAGAAGAGGGCATATAAAAAAGATAGTCATCCAAGTTTGAGCATGCTGATATAAACCTCATACCAATCTAGCAAATTCCCTTCCAATGTACTGGTAACCAAAATGTGCTGCTTTAAAGTTGCATAATTGTCCTGACTGTATCCATACTCTGCCTGATCCCTTGCAGACCTGGTCAGCTTCCTCCTATCACAGGGAGTACACCCTGATATCCAAGACAAGAAGGGCCGCACTGCAGCCATGTTGGCAGCGGAATTGGGCAATGATGCCATAGTGGCACTGCTGACCCAGAACCAGGCTGACCTGATGCTCCAAGACACTGAGGGCAAAGGTGAGCAGCAGCATGCATCGGGATACAGTTTGTGCAAACTCTGAAATATTGGGAAATCAGAAAAGTAGTACTTGTTTGGAATCAACACTTGATCAGATCATGCAGGTTAACAAGAAACCTTGAAGTTGCAAGAGAGACCTGAACACAGGAGGACGTAGAGAGATGAAAAATGATCAATGATAAGTTTAATCTTTTAACAAATGAACAGCAAACATGTAAAAATGACTTGTAAACAAATAAGGAAAACATTTTTGACATAAACAATAAAATGAGACCATACAGAAGCACGTAAAATATGTTTGGTTTAAAATCTAGCTTAAATTATCCAGGGGTCAAGACAACCATGCATGTAGTTGTTAGAGGAAGAGATGCAGAGATAGAAGAAAGTAGAAGAAGACAAGACAAGATTTACAGATCAACTATACGACATACAATGATTGAAGTTTAAAGGCATATCCAATTATTTACACTCAGTGATCATCAGAAAAGTTACTTGATTGACAAGTCGGATTAACTCTGGCTATGCAGTATAATATTGTCTTGTCAACATAGGGATCATTTTTTCCATGAGTAAAGCTCTTAGATGAACTCATAAATGCACCTACTGTCAATAATTTAGTAGCTTCAATCAGTTGAGGTAATGGAACAGCTTCTCCTCTTATGTATTCTTATTTGAGCTTGAAGTGTCGATTTCTCAAATAGATGTGTTTTCCATCTCATGTTGGAGCAGCAGGCTGGTTCTGAATGCCCTGCCTTGTCTTACAGCTCATGAAAATGCATGCTGCATCTGTTTACATATTGATGAAGGGACAGTATCCTGGACAACTCCATTCAGCGAACCCAAACTTGTGCTTCAGAACCGTTTTAAACCAATTGTGATAATGACCCTAATTACAGTGTACCCAGGGCATCAATTACTGAGAGAACAAGAGAAGGGGGGAGGAAGATAGGAAGGGAGACAGAGGTCGGATTAGTCAGAAAAGTATTAGCATGTGTGCTTCTCTGCAGAAAAGCATGCTTTTGTGTCATGTATGTACTGCATGTTGTATTGATGTGTAGAGATGTGTGCATGTGTGTGTCAGGCAGCGTCAGTACATCTAATTACAGATCAACCACTAATGGCAACCCTCTCTTGTGCTGAGTAACCTGATATGATCCTGCTCTCCCTGAGGACTGGTTCAACTAAGTCTCAACACTCACAGCCAAGTCTTTCCCCCTGTAGGCTCAGTGTCAATACTCATCTATTTGCATGTTTTAAAGGGATGGAAAATAGCTGCATTTGCTCTTCTTCATGACTTCAACCAAAGTACTATTAAGTCCTCTAACCCCCTGATACACAGTATAACTGAATTTTTATATTATACCAAAGGAGGGATGTTTGGAGTCATTTAAAGCTGACTGATGATACCGATAATTGATCCTGATCCAAACAAACTTGATAGTACATTCTTGAAGTATATAAAATAAATTATAATCAGGCCAAGAGGTATTCTTAATTATTTTTATTGACTTTTTTCTTGCTAGACTTCTGTCGAATTTACAGTGATGTGGTGCGTGTGTTGGTGTATTTTCCCAATGTGTGTCTCTCTGTGCATCCACACAAGTACATTTCAATCAGGAGAGACAAGTTAGTGAAGTAAAGATGATATTTATTTTACAAAGCTTTGGTGATTTTGAATTTATGAGGCTGCATAAGATGCCAAAATACATTCATGATTTATTGTCAGAGTTTCTTTGGCGATTGAACTCTACAGGGAGATAGGGTGATCGAAGGTTGTCTGCTCTGAGCGGCAGCAAAACCTATCCCCCCATGGAGTTCAGACCCCCTACTTTTAAAATGAGAAAATATTCAACGTAACTTTTTGATTTTTACAAAGTGATCAAATATTTGAATATTCTAATATTTGAAAACCATTGCCAATCCCTAAACCGAACAGTGCAATAGCATGCAGGGTCTTCCTGTCTGAACTTATGCAAGAGCTTCATTTGTGAACAACTTTGTATTTTTTTTTTCTTTAAAAAAAGAAATCATCGTCTGAAATCAATTAACTGTGGACCATTTGCTTTCTACACTTCTGAGTACATGTTGTGAATACTTTCTCCACACACGCTCTGTAAGTAATCAGAGGGAGAGAGAGAGAGAGAGAGAGAGAGAGAGAGAGAGAGAGAGAGAGAGAGAGAGAGAGAGAGAGAGAGAGAGAGACACATGCCATGGTTTTGATTGTTTTACTCAGTTGGTTGGTGCCCTCCACTTTCCTTGTAATAGATCATCTTGATGGGCTTCATCATTGACAACAAGCCTCCTCCACACATGGGTCACTAGCTGTGAAATGGGAATATCAAGTATAACTTGTTAAAACAAGAGTTGTGTTATTTGTGCGACTGCATACTGCTGAGGAAGAGATGTGTGTGTAGATGTGTGTGTGTGTGTGTGTGTGTGTGTGTGTGTGTGTGTGTGTGAGACAGGAGAGGTGAAAGAGAGCGAGGTGTGCAGATTCGAGCTGTTTTTGATCAAAAACGCTAAAATAAGTTAGAGAATAAAGCACAAAAGATAACAACCTCTCTCCCACAGTTATTCCTTCATCAACAAACAAAAAAGAGAACAAAACCAATCAGTTCTTTCAGCAAGCACTGAAACTTTTCAATTTACATGTTCGAAAAGGAGTAGGAAGAAGTAAAAATGTATCTAATCCTACCCTTTTATTCACTATTTTCTGGCACTATACGAATGCATTCTCACAAAACAAATCTTCATAACTCATCTTAGTAATTACACAAACAATCAAAGCTAACCTCTCATGATTATTATCGCATTTCTTCCTCCCTGTACCTCATGACAATCATTTCTTCATACTTATTCTTGAACTGGATTATGTTTTGGCATTGTTGTAGCTCCATATGGAGTCTGTTCCACAGTTTTACTCCACAGATCGAAACACAAAAACGTTTCCTTGTTGACCGAACACTCCTAATCTTTAAATTGAACTCCCCTCTTATGTTATAACCCCCCTCTCTTGCAAAGAACACTCTTTGGCTGTGTCCAGACAGCAGATTTCTCCTTGCCTTATACACTATTTGTGCAGTTTTAAAATCCACAAGATCAAATAATTTCAGGGTTTTGGAGTTGAGGAACAATTAATTTGTGTGTTCCCATTGCCCTACTCCCATTCTTGTTTCCTCATTTCATACAAGTCATTTAATATCCTTCAAGTTCAAGTGAAGATGAATTGGGGAGAAAAAAGTTTCATAATGTGTTTTTCTGTCTGTCATGGTATGCAGTGTTTCATCCTAGGCCAAGCTTTGCCTCTTCTTGTCTACATACTTGCAGCTCAGTGGAGTGGATGAGAAACAGGGTGTTGGTCTTGCACTATTGATCACCTCCTACTTATCTTTTGTACCATGTCCTCCCATTAGGTGTTCTGTTCTACTGCATCTACCCCACCAAGCGTCACACTCGCTGCCTGCAGGTGGCATTAAAGTGCCAGGCAGACGTCAACAATGCTTCAGCAGAAGGGAGTCACGTCTTCCAATTGATGTGTGAAAGAGCCGAGGAGTGCACCCCTATGTGTCTCCTAATGCTGGACGCAGGGGCAGACCCTAATGCAACAAATGAGGTGAGAACTGCATGCTGGGACTAACACTGAGGCATTAATAGAACTGAGTCAGTGCCCTGCTGAAAAATGCAGCTGAGGTGCTCCCCAGTTGTGCGTTTAACTTCAAGACTTCATTTCTGCCCTCTCTGTTGTTACTTTCTAGAAAACTGGTGTCACTGCGTTGATGGGGGCAGCTAAGGCCGGCTCACTCCAGCTGGTTCAAGCTATTCTCAAGAATGGCGGAAACCCCAATGCCTTGGACCAAAAACGTCTGGCAGCAGTGCACTATGCTGCTGTAGGCGGCTTTTTTGAGGTGATATATTTTCTAAGCCAATGTATAATTAACCAGATGACCAATTAACAGGGAGATAGGGACCAAATGATCATATGATTAGCTCCCTACACCAGCTGAATATTATAATAGTTTAAAGGAGTTAACATTGATTACAACAGGATTTGAGATTAAGTATTTAGATGTGTTGCTCTTCCTGGTTTGTGTCTCCCAGGTGATTAAGGTGCTGTCAGCATACTCCGCAGACATGGGCGTGCTCAACCTAGAGGCCTGCACACCACTACATTACGCTGCTGCCACAGGCAATGCCAACTGCTGCAAGTTCCTGGCCCAAAGAGGTGCTACAAGAGGGTTTATAAGAACATTGTTTGCGATACAAAGACAAAACAATGACATCTCTGTGATAAATTACCACTATATTAAACATAGTTATTATGTTATCTGATTTTTCATTCTTCAAACTGTGCTGTTGCTCCAGGTTGTAACCCCAAACTAAAGAACCAGGAAGGTTTGCTGCCACGTCAGATTGCCAAAGATGCTGGTCACAAAGCAGCTGCTAAGGAGCTGAGGAAAGCAGAGAGGCAACAAGGAAAAGGCCAAAAATCCAGCGGTGCCCCCCCCCTGTCAGATGTTTGGGCTCTGAACCTTCATGACTGGTCTCATGAGTATGAGACAGACATACGGCAAGCCTGTGGGGACAAATCAGACACAGTTACCACAGAAATGTTTATTTCAGTGCTAGAAGATCTAAAAGCCCCGGTTGAACTAGACCAGCTTAATGCAGTCATCTCAGCCCTCGACAAGGGAGGAGAGGGCTGTGTCAACATCAATGATTTCATCAAAGGTGTCAAGTATATCAAGAAACCATTCCTCCTCTCCTCTTATGTGCCGAAAAAGAAGGGAGAAAAAGCAGGAAAAGGAGGCAAGAGAAAGGGTAAACTTGTCCTCCCCTTGCCTATTTGCACACTTCCTCCAGAGCTCATGATCCGACGACCCGATGGAGGCCCTCCCCGCTTCATGATTGAGACTTACTACAATTGCTCAGACCCCCGTCGATTTGACGTAGGTCACCCACCAGAACATCCCATAATAAATGACTCAGGGTGGTACCTAGAAAAGCCACAAAAGGTCTACCTCAATATCAACTACGCTGTGAAAAGTGGAGACCTGGAGTCTCTGAACCTGGCTTTCAATCAGGGAGTTCCTGTGGATGTGAAAGATCAGTTTTACAAGACTCCTCTGATGGCGGCCTGCTCAAGTGGAAACTACGAAGTGGCCCAGTACCTCCTCAGTCATGGGTGAGAAACATCTTCTCTTTTGTCTTTGAGCCACTAGAAACAAAGATTTATTACAAGTAATTATTACATTTAAGTGAAGCAGATGAAAAAGATTGTGAATTTAAAAATGTTCAATCAAAAATATATTATAACGTTGTATCAAATGTCAATGTGAAAACAGTGTGGTATTATGAGAGGGTTTGTAGCTCCAATCAGCTCATAGACAGCTTGTTGAATTCTTCTACCTGGATGGTATTGTTTTCTTTGCATGTTGCCTACTGTGGAGTTCAACTTTTTTGCTCTTGTTCCACATTTTGAGTCATTCATACTGTTTCTCCCTGACTTCTCTCTCTCTAAACAAACAACTATTTACCAAATTTAGCCATTTCATCCTGTCAGGTACTGTATGTCCAAGGTCACATCAGATACATCCACAAACACCATTTTTCTGCGCTGGCAGCAACCTCAATTTCAAAGCACCTCTCACCATAAATACTTACATAAATAAAAATAAGTTATAACAAAATAAAATACATCTAGGAGAGACAGTAGAAGCCTTACATTGTTCACAATCTCATAAGAGGGCAGTCCAGAGCAGCTGTAAAGTAGGCTTGACTTACATCCATGTCAGATGTCAGTACTTTCTAACAGAAGACTGCAGAGGAGTTGCAGACAAGACGTTTTTTCAAGTAAACATTTAACCAAATGAAAGACATCATGTCATCATACCAACAGCTCTAGACCCGGGAATGTACCCTAAAAAATATAAATAGTTATGTCCCCCGATACAAACCTCCGCCATGATGGTTGACAAATTTGGTATCAGAAGTCCCGCCCCTTCTTGATTTTGATTGGGGGGAATGGAGACGTGACATCGATGAGAGTGGTGTTTCAGTACTAGTTGATTGAATATGAGCTTCCATAAAGCCCTGTAATGGACTGATGACCTATCAAGGGTGTACTCCACCTCTCGCCCAATGACAGCTGGGATAGACTCCAGCTCCCCTGCGACCCCAAATGGGTTAAGCGGTACAGATAATGGATGGATGGATGGATGGATGGATGGATGGATGGATGGATGGATGGATGGATGGATGGATGGATGAACTTTCAAGGTTACTAATGATAGCACTTGTTGTTCTTAAATGCTGTAAATCTCTGAACTCTGGAGGCAGCAAACACTCATTTAGCTGTTGTTCTTTATCTGCATTATGAACTACAAGTGTTTAAAACATGACATGGTGTCAGAGAGAGTAGTTTTCTCAAACAGTTCACTGCCACAGCAGCAGGTTAGGATGTCTTTAATAGAAAAAAAAAAGTTAAACTATCCAATCTTTACTATTTGTTTTTATGTAATGGCATTGAAACGTATTTGCACTGTGATACTTTTTTTCCCACAGGGCGGATGTGAATGTAAGCGACCAGTTCTCCTGGACACCTCTCCACCATGCGGCTTACGCTGGACAAGTGGAACTTATTGAGCTCCTTGTGCAGGCAGGGGCTGCAATAGATGCCAAGACCCTCAGTGGAGGGACGCCCCTCATGAGGGCCATTGAGAGCTCTCGTCCCTCCTGCGTTGATTTCCTCATCAAGGCGGGTGCCAGCGTTCAGGCAGAAAACAAGAAAGGTTTGTATTTGTTTGCATTGGAGATGATCTTTTTAACATACTAATGTGAACATACATACAACGAAGAGGTAGTACTATTTAGTATACTAGTAACAGTTGATTTTTAGGTGTTGTCATACATTTGTTTATTGAACTGTACTTTAAGCTAAATTTACTGACAAAATCACTTCAGTGATGGTGGCATGCTGTCCCTCATTGGTGGTTAAATCATTTCTTTATCTGTTATTTGACTGACCATATTTTCTTTTCCCACAGAGCAAAACTGCCTCGATATTGCTCGAGCTTTCGCAGACTCCAGGATAGTTGATTTGGTCAAAGACAATATGGATTCTCTTCCAAAACCAAAGGAGTCATCAAAGGGAAAGGGGGGCAAATCTGAAAAACCTAAAGGAAAGGTATCCAAGAAAAAACATTAAAACCTTCTGACCACCAAATACAAACACATTAAAACCTTCTGACTGCAAACTTCCCTGTTCTCTATGTGTGTTTCTCTGAGAAGAAAACTTAAGTTTCCTTTTCACTAGTCCTTTCCACTTCTCTCACTGCTGCTGCTATTTCCATTCTAGTGTTCAAAATTAAGACACAAAACCACTTACTGTAAATAAATGCACCTTGAATTATGTCAGAGTAAAACTATATCAAAATTGGATGGAAGTTTCTCCTCACAGGTTTTTTTTACCAGTTTACTCTGGTTGTTCTTGCAGCGTTTGAAACCTAACCGTGTAAAAAGATCGGATCACTGTAGAGAAGAAACTTGTTAGCAAATTAGACCAGAAGTGTTACATTACAACTAGAACACACTACTGCTTAAATTTTCATTCCCTACCTTTGGCTTGAATCTGACAGTCTTAATTGGCTGTAGGACTGAAACTACCTGTTGGTGCCATAGAACATATTTATCATAATACTCACAACTTAATAAAGCAGCAAGTAGTTATCCTGGAGGGGCTAGAAAAAAGTCAATCAACAGAATACGTTACACACAGTTACAACGTGGTGCCGTCAACCCACACAGCATTTATGAGCAAAACAAAAAGGGAGACTCATGGAGAGTATAGCCCACTGGTTGTTTTGTCCCAGCCTCGTGTGTCTGCAATGAATGACAACAGACAGTTGCATTATTCACAGAAATGCATACATTGACTCACTGTAGGAGATTTGATTAGCTTAACAGGTTGTATCTAACATGAGTCAAGCACTGTAAATATTGCAAACATCATCTAATTTGATCAAGAAAACAGGGAAGAAAAAGCATGGCACTCATCTTTAGAAGGGTTAAAACGCCTTAAATTAAACTTGCAAGTCCTTAAGGTAGAACATAATTTAAAAAGTCTGTTCTGACATGTTTCTGCGTCCAGCTTCATCATGGGACTATTTTTGTATTTTGACTAGTTCAGTCTTTATTTATATAGCGCCAAATCACAACAAAAGTTATTTGAAGACTCTTTACAAACAGAGCAGGTCTAGACCGTACTCTATGTTAGATCATTAACAAAGACCCAACATCAAGACAGGATAAGATCCAGTCCCTTACAGATATGACTCAGTCTGATCACATCTTAATCCACCATGAGCAGAGCACTTTGCAGCATTTAGCAAGTTACAGTGGCAAGGACAAACTTCCTTTAACAGGCAGAAACCTTGAGTAGAACCAGACTCATGTTAGACAGATATCTCCCTCTAAATTCTTCCTTGGTTATTCATCTTCCAATTTAAGATAGCACATTTCTTATATATATATATTTATTCATATATTCATATATTTGAGCCTGTGATTCTGGGTTAAGTCAGATTCAATATTTATCTTAAATCAAAATCAAGTTTTAAATGTTCTGCTTTGGCAGAAATAGTGTATCGTTATCAAACAATACACATAATATAAGTTGTTAAAGATGTCCAACACTAGACAAATGAAGCGAGGTATCCTTTAAACAGAAGTAGTTGGTTTTACTGAACCAGCATCATTTAACCATTTGTATCTCTAATCCTTTCTGTATGTTTATTTTACTAAAAGTTTTCTGACAAAAATTTATTTTCATGATAGCGAAGTGTTCTGAGATTCTTGTAGTCAGTCATGAGAAGGTTAAAACTAGACATCAAAGTCTATTTTAGCATTCACTGTTGAAAAGACAAAATGCTTTAACATAATTATGTTCATCTCTGTAAGCACATACGCTCTGAGGCTGAGCCGTCATCACAGTTTATCTTCAATTCCAACCCTGTTCTTTGATGGATCTCTTCTCTCTTTCACCTGCATGTCCTGTCTATCTTCTGAGGCAACACACCTCCCCATACCACCATGATACCACCACCCACACCCATCCACCACAACCACAACCCCCACTAATAAGAAAAGGGTCAATACAGTGGTGGTATGGGTCGGCTGATATTGACCAGATCATTATGTCTCAATCCAGAGCCTTTAAACCAGCCAAAAGACCCATTGAGGAAATTTAAAAGAGAAGGTTAACTGCAAAATCAGTTGCAGGTTGCTAACACCAATATTTCCTACACTGTACCCTGTTATATTTGATTTAAATATCTGTTATCAGCCTTCAAAGTAAAGATACCCTTACTGAAGTGAAAACCAGAGTGTTTGAAGGAAAAAATAGTGTGACTGAAAGAAGGACAAACTTAAGTGTTTTATGTATCAAGATTGTGTTATCCTTCCAGGGAGTAACAGTCTGTCAGGGGCAGCTGTACACATCTGATACACTAACATTGCTACAGCTGCACTTTCTCAAAGCTTACATTTGTGTATTTGTGTGTGAGTGATTATGTGGGCTAGGGATGTAATATTTTACAGTTTGCAGTAAGTTACTCCCAAGAAAAAAACTGAACTTTAATACTATCCTGCAAGTTTTGTTTATTTAATTTTGCAGTTTTCTTTTGTCCTCTTAATTTTACTTCTGAAACCACAACACGTTTAATCCATCTGTTCTATGATTTATCCCTAAAGGAGGATAAAGTTTTAATTCCCAATCTAAAAAGTCTCACACTTTCATTTCTTGATCTTACTCTAAGTGTCTGTGACTGATGTGATGCTGCTATCCCTTCCGGATCTGATCAGTACCCTCCTTACCCGACTGACTGTAATCTGACACAGAAGTGACCTTTGCACAGCACAGCTTGGATGAAATTAAGACAGATCTTAAAGTCTTGGTGTTCCCTTCAGGGTGTTGCTGCCGAAGTGTCGGTGCTTACAGAGACATCGACCGCCACAGCAGGGAGGAGCTCTCTTCAGAAGGATTCAAAGAGCATCATCCTGCAGAACACCAGGATCACTGCTGGGAAAACCAACACAGTGGATATCACCTTTGTGCCAAAAACAGTAGGGCTCATTCGTTGTTTACTGGAGGCTGCCTTATTGTCTGCTTGCTTTCGCTTCCTATCTGTTGAATGCTATTGAAATATATTTTGTGTATCACAAGATGTATTATATCGTTATAAGATACATTAACATTTATGAGATGCCTGTGAAATTTGATCTGTACGAATATATTTTAATATTTTGGACTCATCCTCCTCTAATGTACACAAAACAGGTGGTTTGGCCAAGCTTTTAAAGCCTTACCCCATTAAGTTATTTATTTATTTATTTATTTCCCCTTGTTGTGAAAGATAAATACTGATGTCAGAAGTAGCGTGATCATGTATCATGTTTCCAGCTCAGAAACAATTAAACAAGCGTTGTCTGAAGTGTAATGTGCACTAAGTAGCAATGAATGCAAGGTGTACATAATAACTGTATAACTGTACATTACAATTTCTTTTTTTTTTTTTTGTGATCAAATTTCTACTTTATTGATATTTGTATACAGATAATACTAATAGGAGATATAAGCAAGGTAGTGATGAACACAAACAGCAACAGCATCCCTGTGAGAAAAAAAAGAATTATAATAACTTTATTTAAATAGCTTGACAGACAGCAGGGCACATACAAACAAAGCATAAGAACTCAACAACAAAAAGAGCTTGAACAACAATTAAAATCAGACATCAAGAACACAAAGAACACAAAGAGAACCCAAACAACAATTTAACCTGACATCACAGGCAACACAAGAACCCGACAATATGAACTGAGGGCAGAGGGACCAAGAAAGTAAGACGATTAAAAATATAAAAGGCAAGAAACAATCAAAGAGACTACAAGCAGTAAAAAGGAATAAAGCACCAAAAGAGGGTTAAAACTAATAAGGTGAAATAAAAGCAATACAGAGATAAAATCATTAATATAGATAAAGCACTTGAAAATATGAGTGATAAAATAAATTTAAAAAGAAGAAATGAAAGCTAAGAAGCTAAAAGACAATAACAAGAGGTAAAGACATGAAAAAAAGATAAAAGCATTATATGCAGATAGAACCAGTTAAATGAATAAATAAATCAGGATGAATAAAAGCAATAAAGGCAGTGAACGAGGTATTAGGAGAGTAAAACAATTAAAGGAAATAAGATGGGATAAAAAAAAAGTATAATGATAACAAAAGCATTAAGAAGATGACGACATCACATGAAAGCAAATCTATAAAAGTGAATTTTAAAAAGTGAGTTACCAGATCTCTGTTGTCGCCTCTTTTGCTCATGCATGAACTCTGGCTGTTGATGGTTAAAGGTACACAATGTCTAGGTACGTTAAGATCCATACTTGAAAAAAAAGTGAGTGCTGGGGTTTCCAATGCGTTGCAATGAGATTTATCGCTGCTGTGAGGCCAGCTAGTACCTACCTTTTCCTATTAAGTGTCAAGCATATATTAGCAAGATTATTTCATATATGTGTGACAGTTTGAAAGAGGGAAATTGATCTCAGATATCTCAGATAAATTGGAGGAAACCATCCCCAAATAGCTGGCCACTGGACCCTCCCACTCCCAAAACATATGAGCAAAAGTACTGAAGGCATGTAGGGTCAGAAATCCCATTCATAGAACAAAGCGAATAAACTCTATGAACAAAGTTACGGTATATTTGCTGGTGATCTGGTTTCCTGGATGTCAAGTGAATATTTGCCCAGACTTTATCCCATTCAAAAGCTGAATCAAGATCAGGGATTTCTGCACATACATTTAAATTTCCTTCTCATCAAACTGTGTCCCCTGTCTTCTTCAGATGTGGGGGAAACCGCCAACCACCAGCCAGCTGATGTCAAAGATAGAGCGTCGGAAGGAGCTCTTGTCCCTGGAGGTCGACTTTGAGGACCTCATGATGCCTTTCAGTCAGAACATCTAGAGGGAGAAGCTGGAGCTGGCCAAAACCACAAACTAGATTCAGAGGAGGTTAGGCAGAGAGAGGCACTGACACTTTGGAGTTATAGTCTAAGACCAGAGCTGACTAGTCACACATCACATGTGTCTTAGGTTGCTTTGGTTAGTCTCTATATGTCAGCACATTTAATCAATCATTAATCTAGCTGAGTGGCTTCAGGAGATCAATATCATAGTAAGACATGTTCAGCAGGTAGCACATCCCAGCAATGCACATTTATATTCAAAGGTTATTTACTAACTGTAGAATCTGTAATAATGTTCGAATGACAAAGATATATGAGTAAACACTTTTATAAACTTAAAAGTAGAGGTAACTCTCAGGTTCAGCACTTTCTGTTCACAATGCACAGCAGGACCATCGTGTCACTTGGCGACTGTTAAACAAATGTAAAGATCTGCGTCTCTAATTGTAAATACGTATGAAAATGCTCTGAATAAATAATTCACATACAAAGAAAGAACCAGTTGCAGCTGTACTTACTCTGTGTTAAGGTATAGTTTTCACTCAGAACCATGTAATATCTTAAATCTTATGGAGACATAAACTGTAAACCTGAACACTACTTCTAACTCATCCATTAAGGGTACAGCACTCAAAACCAGCTGTTTAGTTAAACCAACTATTCATTATTGAGTAATCCAAATGATTAATGTTGTTTTAATTATATATGGATCAATTTTATTGAGTTAATATCCATGTCCAAATAACCTCTTTTGAGTGTACAGAGGGACACTGCGTATGACTTCATCAACGTCACCACGTAAGTCTTCATACACTTGATAAACCACAATGGCTGTGCTTCACGAAGCAGCAAGTAACAAGGAAAGACAACGCCAAACTGCTGTACCGGTACAGGGAAGACGAACAATGATCCAACAAGGGACAGGGGACACAGAGGAACTAAATACACAGAGTCATCAACACAGGTGTGAACACAGGACACAGGTGAGACCAATGAGGGGAATCACAAAAGGAGGAAACACACAAGGACATGACGTAAAACTAAACTGGAGATACAAGGATTCAGAACTACAAAATAAAACATGAAACACAAGGCTAGATTAAGAAAACACAACAAGAGACATGGATCACTAAACACTGAAGAGAGACAAAGGATAACTAACACAGAATAAACACAGGGAGGAACCAAGGAATGAAACCCAAGGATAAAACTAAACTAACCAAACTATGATATGTACTCAGTTTCATCTAGTATGTATGAATTTTAAAAATATAAAAAAATGTAACTAATACATTTGAGTTAAGGACACTTGAAAATGATTTTAAAAAGAGAAAGAACTGAACTGAAATCGTATTTTATAATATCAGTTATACTCAAAAATTGTATTTCCGCAACTTAAAAACTCTTCTGTAATCAGTTATGACAAACATTTTGAGAGTTTCAACTTGTTCACAGTTTCACAGTGTGAGAAGCATTGTTCACAGTTTTTAAGTCTTATGTATAACATCGGTCAGGGTCCTTCAGTTCCTTCAGTGCGTACTGTCACAAACAGGTTATTTGCACCTGGCCCTGTTGCATACTTTGACACTCATTGATAAGGAGGAATTGTTTGCAGCAGGATGTTTGTATTATGACTTTGCTCTTGTTAAGTGTTACTCAGTCAAACAATCCAGGCTACTCATAAACTTCCTCAGACTGATGTCCTATTCAGCATCAAAGAGCTCAAGTTTGATTGTGCATAGCGACAACTGTACTGTAAGTACATACTGCAGTCATAAAGTTGGTTAAATCCTCCCCTGACTCTGCAGTGTCTGGATCTGCAGTGAGAGACGTGAAGAGTCTGTTAGAAGTGGCAAAGAGAAGCTGCTGAGGGGAGGAAGTGACAGAGGCTGCTGGCTCACAGAATACATAACTGCTAATTCTTTTTTTCTCTCTATCTCTCTTTCTGCTTTGCTGCATCTCATTCTTTGTTTTCCTGATTTGCTGTTTTTTCTCCTCACTTTCTCATTAATTAGAAAGGCAAGTCATGAGGCCAGCTGTACGTTTACCAGCTCTCTTTATGTCCTTCCTGCTTTGCATCATTCCCTACCGTCTTTGCATCTGCTCTTTCTGTCTTTCTTTCTTTTCTGAACATCCTTTGTAGTGTGTGAAACATGCACCATGACATGTACAACAGTCACACAAGGGAAACCCACATTTTCCTCTCAGATAATCACCTCTGAGTGTTTAAGTAGTCTCAGACTTATTTACTGTAGTTGCAAATATCTTCCACTGACTGTTCTGGTTTTTACTGCACAATTTATGTTGCCATGACTGACTGCAAGACATTAGTCTGCTGTCAGAATATAATTGTGTAGCCAGATGTAGTTCTGTTTTGTCACCAGCGTGTGGTGCTGTTTGGCTAACTTAGCAATGCAGAGGTTTGGTTGTTTATAGCTGCGTTCTGGGAGGACAGAAAAACTTGGAGGGAGCTGTTGAGTTCCCAGCACAGAAAGACTTCAAAATGGCAGCCGTGTGTTTACTGTTCACACATTAGCCACTCAGACTGCTTTGAACCAAGAATCTTCATCTTACATAGAGATTAATGAGGAGTTCAGTAAATAGTGTGTACCTCTATCCTCCGTGTTGTTATTACACCATAAACGTCTTACATAAATGTCTACAGAGCGGCTGGCTGCAGACAGTTTTTGGGTCATGCTAGATATATTGATGTTTGAAACAGAAATCATCTGAGACAAAAGACATCTTTGTCTTAAAAGTCATAATGATGCACTCTCCCATCATCACCTCCAACATCTACTGATAAAATTAGATTGCAGTGTCCTCAAGGTCCATGGGGACGCAGTTATATAATCAAATAAACAGGCAGGGGGGCGAGCAGGGGGTTGGAGGCTTGGAGGGTCATTATTCATGGACTGGACTGTTTTAATATTCATTGTCACAATACTATTGATGACAAGTGTGTGAAGGCAGAAGCAATGCATTAGAGCCATAAGAGAGAGGTAGAGAGGGATGAAAGCAGATAGATAAGGCAAAAGCGGCATGCACATATGTAAAGAAATACAGAGACAGAGAAATAGAGAGAGGAAAACATCAGCAGAAGCATTCATAATGAGGCAGGAAAGATGAGGGAAGTGGAGGACTGACTGCAAGGGAAGGGAAGGCGAGGGAAGGACATGAAGATAGGAGAGGAGAGGGGGTGGGGTGGAGAATGAACAGCAGAGGGTGACTCAGAGGATGGGGAGGCAGCACGGCAGAGGGATGAGATGGGAGCGGAGGAGTGGGTGGGAGGAGAAGATGAGGGCTTTTCTAGCACAATAAGTGGCACACGGGTTAGAGGGAGTAAACAAGGCTGCTGGCTCTGACTGTCCGCCGTGACGCAGTGTGTCTGTCAGGGCGTGGGCTTCGGCTCTTGCAGTGTGCATGCTTGTTATGAGGGCATTGTTAAAGGTGTCCCTGTTGTGCAAGCATGTGTCAAATTAAGAGAGAACAGAGAGATAGATTTGGCTTTTTATGTGTAGGAATGCTCATGGATAAGTGATGTGCATTATAAGGCATAGATAGATTATAGTGTGCCTTCATGAACACAGACTTTGTGGTGCGTGAGTGAGTGTTTATATTGTACCATGTGCACCTGCATCTAAGCCTTTGTGCATTTGAAAACATGGATTTTTTTTTGTTTACTTCATAACTCAGCCTTTGCTTTGCTTAATATAAACATCACATTGCAGTATGTGTTGAATATGTCAGTGTCAGTGGAAGTACGCGCTAATATCTTGTATCCTGGAATTTTTTTCAAAGTTTCAAGCCTTTGCCTCCTCTTTTTTCTCCTCTCCTCTCCTTTCTTCTCCTGTCCTCCTCTCTTCGCCCTCCCCTCCCCCCTCTGCTGAGTATCAGTCTGAGCTTGGATCAGTGTGTGTTGCTGCCAGCAGCACTGCAGTCTCCCAGCTCTGGTCCTGCACCGCTTACTCAGCACTCAAGTTTCCAACCCTTCACTTCCCCAAAACAACCAACTGGGACACACACACACACACACACACACACACACACACACACACACACACACACACACACACACACACACACACACACACACACACACACAAACACAAAGACACCCGAGCACTCAGTATATTGTAGCTGTTTACCACATGATATGATGTTATTAATTAGATCTATTAAAGCATTTCCTACATCGAGTATGTGTGCAGACAGATGTGCTTAAACGTGCATATAATTCAAAAATTGCAAGCAGGCGTTCACAGATGCTCTCTGTCACATACGTATGCACATGCAAATACTGAATACCATGATGCATTGGCAGTACAGTGTTCCCATGATAAAAGTATACATTATGGCTACTTTGTGAACGACAGAAAAAGACAAAGCCGAAAAAAAATTATCATTTTACCACTGCAGAGAGCAGGGAAATATTTAAGGCACTTTTTCTTATCTTACAAATAGAGGCAATGGAAGATTTGCATGAGCAGGTCTCAAGCTGATACTTGTTCTGTGAAATAAACAGTCTGATATAATCCAGTGCAACTGCTCTGCCTCATATTCTAGCTTTACAAAGCTCAATAGGGCCGTTTTTCTTTATACTGTCTGAGAGATGTTTACTGAGTTAACTGTTATCATATACTAGACTGCCTTACATTGACATTTACCTCAGACAAGAGACAACATTTGAACCTCTTCTCTTTAAATGCAATCAATTTCAACAGAACCAGCTGTAACTTTAACATAACCCTCTCAGACAGCGTTAGTCAAAGCTTGCATCAGTTCCTTAGTAAAAGTAGAACTTGCGGCTCTGCTGTTGTTTTGTCTTGCTGTGGATTTGGATACAGCTGTACCCAAGACAGTGGCCACCAGGAGTAGATGCAGATTAAATCAATCCCAAATTAATCAATCTCTGTCTTTTTTGCCTCAATTCACAAGAAATGTTTTCTTAAGAGGCTTTACAAAAAGACAAGGTCATATTATTATTTACAAAGACCCAACATCAAGATATATAGACCATCCTGTTCCATCCTATAGACAGGACTCAGTCTGATCTCATCTTAATCCACCATGTGCAGAGCACTTTGCAATTTAGCAAGATACAGTGGCAAGGACAAACTTCCTTTAACAGGCAGAAACCTCGAGCTGGACCAGACTCATGTTAGACAGATATCTGCAGAGACTGTGTGGATTGGAAAGAGGGATAGAGGAGATACAGAAAGAGAGAGATGAATGGAGCAGACAATAACAAGAGCAACATTAACAAACACAGTTCATGCAGTTGGTTCGTGTGTTGTATTAAAGTCAACAGATCTAATATATTATACTGTATATATAAGCATTTACAATTATGATGTTGACAACAGAGTTAGATCAAAGACATTAGTTTCAACTCCAATGTGGACAGTCAGGACAAACACAACGATCACATTTCATACTGGTTGTCATTGTGAAGCAATCTCATTTAGTTTCAGGCTTTCTATTTTTTGATTAATAAATTGAATCAACAATTTCAAATCCAGCACAAATTAAAACTGAACTGACTTCAAAAGTTAGAGGTGAGAAAACGTATTCACAGTTTCAGGTTCAGAGAAAATCCATTTCCTGTAATTTCACGCTGAGCTGGACTCAGTAGTCCCCGTGCCTCTGTTTCCCAAAAGAGTCAATAACTGTAAACAAAGTATCAGGGGTCTGGAAATGCTGTGTCTAGCGAAACAATGGTAGTGTTGTGCAGATCCAAGTTTACCATCCATTATTGATGAGGGAGTCATGTTTCACACCAGCCTGACAGACAGTATGTGACACTACAGGAAGGCACATGTGTCCACTGCTTGTCTGTGCAAGCATTTCTGTGGTTCTCTGTGGATGTTTGAAACCAGCGCAGGAAAACTGAGTGACCAGATGTGTATCTGTGTATGCCTGCATGCTTGTGTGTTGCAGTGATTCATCATTCATTAGGGCAGCCTTGGCAATTCCATAGATCTTTTTAGCTTTCCAAGCTATAGATTCAAATTTGCTGCAGCCTGGGACTTTTATTACGAGGATATTGATTTGAATTTCATAGTGGGACCGACGACACTGGGTGGTAAACAGAGGTCTGAGTCTTGGCTCAGATAAACGAACCAGTTCTAGGGAAAGCAACCAAAAATTGATGCAATAAATATCTCGTTGGATAGACTACAGCTGCAGCACTTTACTACCAATACTTACTTCATAAACGGGATTTTTAAAACATATAAATTGTCAAAGATGAGATGGTAGTTTTCAGTCTATCTAAGCAATAAATAAAGAAATATCCTGTGTAAGAATGAGAAACAGTATTGTTGTGCTGTTAGGGATTTTCTGTTAGGTCAGCTTCATGAGATACTTACACTATTGAACACATGTTGTTGTAAGATATGAAACAGCTTCTGTTTGGGGTTTAATAGCAGCATTATTTGGGTTATTTACCTGCTTTGTTTTAGGAGAAGTTTTCTGCTCCCTAAAAACAGCTGATTAGTGTTTCTGGCAGTGATCATGAAAACCAGAGAGATGCCTCTTGGCTGCAACCACAGTAGCTTCTGCTGTATTTTAATTTGGCTCTCTGTTTATCATTGTGAATTTATTTTAGTCTATAAAGTCTTTGTACAACATCAATGCATTCATACACATTTAAAGGTGACTGTACTACCTTCAGTGTTCAATGTGTCACAAAGATGTTAAATAATATCCAGTGAGGATCTATTCACGGTCAGTGAAAAGCTAAGTGTGTATTTATATCTAATGACTGTTATGATCATACAGCCACAATGTGGACCATGAACAGGGCGGGAACACGTCAGAGTTATGTGAGGCTGTGGTGGACAGGCAAGAATCAAAACATATAAGAGCAATTTGAGTTGATGACAAACAACAATCATTAATGTTTGGGTAGTTCATAGAAAGTATTTTAGTGTCTCTCAGCGCTTTGTTTTGTGTGATGAACTGATACTTCACTGTTCAGGTTAATTGCCATTACAATAAGCGTCCTTTCCATCTCCAGGCTGCAAAAAACACTGTATGCCTCTGCTTCGTGCTGTCATGTTAAAGAGAAAACAAAAAGAGGATCCAAAATGCAGACTAACATAAAAGTTTAATTAACAAAAGAAAAAAAGAGAAGATAAAACAAAACTTACTTAACACAAAATCCATGGAAAACACAAGAAACACAAGAGCACTGGGAACACAGGAATCTTTGAAACACTCAGGTAGACTAAACATAACAGTGAACTAAACCGGAAGGGAGGAAACACAGAGACTAAATACAAACAGGGGCAATCAGATACAGGTGAGACAATGAGACACAGGTGGAACTAATGATAATACAATAATAATAGAGGGAAACACACAAGGGAAGTCAGTGGCTGTTTTCCAAACAGCCTGCTACATACTACCTACGAATGTAATATGCAGTACACCATATTAAATACTGGGTTTGAAGGTAGTATGTAGTATGACTGTTCTGTTGGATCTGTCCTGCAGTATGTTGGGTCAGGCGTCACTGGATTTCCGGTTTTCGGAAAGCAGAAGTAAACAACGGCCAAGCTGATAACAAAATTTCTTCTTTAGCATCGCTTGTGATTTGAAAAGTTAAGAAGTGGTTTATATGTAATTTAATAATTTTCACAGCATCTAAAAACTGAGTGCCCCCGTCAAAAAAGAAGAAAAAATAAAAGGGGAAAGTTAGCGCTGTGCATTGTGGGAAACAGTATGGGAGGGAGACTGGTCCGCTGCAGACTGAGACACTTTCCCAAATCAGTACGACTTCCAGGGGGTTGCTCTTGTTCACATACTACATACTGAATTCTGGCCAAATCAGTACGTACTGCTAGTTGTAGTAGGCGGTTTTGAAAACAGCCAGTAAACATAAGCAGATACACACGGGGCAAGATCTACAAAATAAAACAGGAAACACAGGAGACCAAACAAAGAAACGCAAGAGAAAATACATACACAAGACATGAAATACAGGGAAAAAGACAACAATTAACACAGGAAGAACAATACACAAATCTTAACAAAAGCAACTCATGACATGCACCAAAGATCAGGTAGAAAAGCATTAGCATCTTGTTTGTTAGGTGGGTTTTTTTGGTTGTTGAAAGACACTATCAGAGCAGAAGATTAAATGAATGTAGGACTTCGCTTTATCAGACATCCACTCAAAATGAAACCCTGTGTGAGTGTGTAAGCAACGTTATAGCCTGTTCCACCTGCTAACATGTCCTGATGTTGTCTGAAGGTTTTAATTGCTGCCTCTTGTTATTAACCAACGTACCATGTTGAAATGCTCCTAAAGGCTGCAACAAGTCCAACATTTGAGAATGTAACAGTTGTTGTCTTTTAACATTTAAACTGCAGTATCATCTACACCCCCCAAAACGGTCTCCTCCTCCGTCCTTTGGAGAAAGGAGAAAAATGCTGACTCTCTCTCTCTCTCTCTCTCTCTCTCTCTCTCTCTCTCTCTCTCTGTCTCTCTCTCTCTCTCTCTCTTTTTTTTTTTTCTCTCTCTCTCCCAGTGTACACACACACACTTGTGCACACACAAACACACACTCTGTGTTGATTAAGGCCTCCTCAGTGGCCAATCTCTCAGCAGTCGTCTGAATCCTGAGCAAGAAGGATATTTTAATCAAACTTCAACCAGAAAACAGTCATAAAATATAAATGCTATATCAGTAATTTTCATCAGGGCTTTCTGATACGTGATGAATAATACAGACACATATTATGTAAAGGAGGGAGGCTGATAAACAAAGAAGATCTTTTTTATATCTGCAGCAGTGTTTATTATTGAGGAATAATCATATCTTTGATAATCATATTCAGATTTATGGAGATATTCCTTTTATGTAGCATCTTTTATGACAGGAAGTAAAAATGTCAGAATATGTATGTCCTTTTTCAGAGTAAAATATGTTAGTTTCTTGCTTACACGATGCATTTGTCTCATCATGGGGCCTTATTGGGAAGCTGATGAGTTTCTCATTAGAAGGATTTCCTCTGAAGCTCCTTTATCACAGTGACAGATCATTAGTTATCTCTTATATCTGGGTGATTATGATGCTGGATCCATGGCTTCATTTTCCTTTAGCAGGGAAATACCGAAGCTGCTAGGTGTAAACAATTAAAACAATGCTAAACATCTGTGAACAATTAATGTGTCTGATGTTTCTGTATGTGCCTGTAAAATATGTATACACTGCAGGGTGGGACGGACTCAGTGGGTGAAGGATTAGGCCCTGCAGATTACAAATAAGAGTAACCTGAGGAGGGGAGAAAGGAGTGGCCTCAAAGAGGATGTGCATCGGGGTTACGGCAGGTCAAGAGGGTTTTAATGTCAGACACAGCAGAAAGTCAGATGGTGAAGAAGCATGGCGGAATAAGCGTGTTTGAATTATATTGGTATTGGTATAAGAAGACAGATGAAAAAGGAAAAGTGATGTTGGGCTGTATTCTGGAAAAGTAAATAGTCATTGTTGCATTAGAAATAAACAGGGATGAGGAGGTGTCCTTAAATGTAGGAGGGGAGTGAAGGGGGGAGTCACCAGTGTGTTGTGTTTGGGCTGGGGGCTGACATAATGGATGCAGAGGGAGGGAAAAAAGGGGGTGGTTTCCCAAAGCTGGGTAGCCACTGCAGTGCCTGAGAGTGAGGAGGGATTTTTTTTTTGCCAGAGATTTGTTATGCTGCTACTGCTGCTGCTGCACTGAATCGATGAGGAGAGGAGGGAGAGAAAGGAGAGAGGGGAGGAGGGTCAGCCTGGTCGAGGGGTGGCTCACTGCAGTGGTGGCTTTTGGTCCTCCCCCTCTTACTCTACATTGAGAGACCCCATACCCTTCTCTCCTCTGCTGTCATCCTGACAAGAGTATTTTCTGTTTGTCTTTGCGTAACTCTTTGTTCTTCTGTCCTTATCCTCATTTCCCTCAGGACGTCTGCTTTCTGATACTCGGTGCCCTGCTGTCTAGAACTAAACTGGCAACCTGTGCTACAGTTGTTTCTGGGATGTGCAGTGCCAATGTATCTCAGAGCTAGCCAGGACCTACGCTGTTATGTATTAGGTGCATCAGCACCTGCCAAATAGTGACTTTGCAGTATTGCATAAAACTTATACTAATAGTTGTCCGTGAGGCAGTAAACAGGAGTAAGGTGTGTGTTTAAGATAAGATAAGTTAATACTTTATTCGCCCCACAACGGGGAAACTTACAGGGTTATAGCAGCAAAGTGGATACTGCAAACATTAATAGCAAGCATATACAAAAGTAAATATTAAATTATAAGTAATTAAAAGTAAATTAGTGTATCCTATTAAAAATATTTACAGAAATAAGCATAACATTGAATAAAAGTAAATGTACAGTATATTTAAAGAACAAATAAGATGCACATGTAGATGACAGAGGTTGCAGCACACTTAACAGGGGAGATTGCGCTCATGTTCTTTGGATAAATGACTTAATTACTTTATGAAGTCAAAGGAGGGGTGAATGCTTGTGTCCTGTGTTAAACCACAAGTTAACATTAGCTTTCTTTTAAAGTTTATTTTTATTGTCATGACAAGAAACTAACAAATTCAGTATATATTTAACTCTAACTATGTTCATACTTCAAATTGTACCAGTTTGTTTTTGCCTGAAACCGGACAAATTCAAGACTCTTTCCAAACAGAGCAGGTCTAGACCGTACTCTATGTTATATTATTAACAAAGAACCAATATCAAGACAGGATAAGATCCAGTCCCCTCTTACAGACAGGACTTAGTCTGATCTCATCTTAATCCACCATGAGCAGAGCACTTTGCAGCATTTAGCTAGTTACAGTGGCAAGGACAAACTTCCTTTAACAGGCAGAAACTTCCAGCAGGACCAGACTCATGTTAGACAGGCATCTGCTGAGACCGAGTTGTTGTCAGAGCTAGTAATGAATAATGACTGTGGGTGGTTTGAACACCTCTGGTCCATAAGTTAAAACACATCTGTTTGCTCAGCTATTTTTTAAAGAACAAACCTGCTCGGCAGCTTTATTGTGTTATTTCCCCTGAGATCCACATGTCTCAAATATGCTTCATAGTTGTTGTTGATATGATGTGCCTGATGGTGTTTGTGCACAGCATGATTTGTGCTCAGTGTGAAGCTATGTTGCATACTTTAAATAATGCGTTAAGATTTAAAGACAGTGATTTGTGACCAGTACTTTATCTTTGAGTAAATGTGTGTGTGTGTGTGTGTGTGTGTGTGTGTGTGTGTGTGTGTGTGTGTGTGTGTGTGTGTGTGTGTGTGTGCGCGCGTGCGTGCGTGCGTGCATGCGTGTGTGTGTGTGTTTCTTTTTCAGCAAGCATGGTGTGGACAACTCAGAGAGGAGGAGAGACGCAGACAGTAAAAAAACGACCAAAGTGAGAGAGCGAGGGAGAGAGAGAGAGTGAGAGGGGGAAGCTAATAAAAAGGAGCAGGAAACCAGACCAAACATGGGCACAGGTGACGCACAGAGGATACCCAGTTTCCATAGCAACAGGCAGGTGCAAGACACTGGGAGCTAATCTAGCATTTTCGATCTGCTGAGGTGAAACATTGCATGCAAATTACAGTGTGAGTAGCAAAAAACACAAGGCACACAGAAACGCATACCAGCACAAGACGAGATGAATCTTAGAGGAAACCAGACCACACACACACACACACACACACACACACACACACACACACACACACACACACACACACACACACACACACACACACACACACACACACACATACACACACACACACACAAACAAACAAACATGTGGAGAAACACTCTGACATAAATGAAAAGCCTGCTGAGCTCAAAGAAATACCAAAGCAGGCCATGTGCCATGACAAATATGGGTATTAACTGGTTGTTGTAGAGAAAATGTAATTGGCCATCCAGAAACCTGACCTCACTGACCCCATGCATGGGAATGCCTAGCACACTTAAGACACAGAGGGATGGCAGGAGGATGAAATGGAGTTGACAAGAAAGGAATAGGAGGAGAGGCATGGCTGAGGCAGGAGGGTGAGATTAAAGGGGAAACAGAGAAAGAGGGAAAGAAGGGTTGATTCGTGCCCTGGGGGTGAAACACATGATAAAGGAGGGGGAAAGACAGGGAGGGGGATGAGGGTGGGTGTAGGAGGGGAGAATTCCATGTGGAAAAGTAAGTTAAGGAGAAAAAGGGTAGGAAAGAGGAACAGAAGTGGAGGAGCTGAGAGGGAAAGATGGGGCAGCTACAGTTTCTGTTCAGGAAATCTTTTTCTTTTGATGAGAAAACATGGCCTCTTAGCAAACAAAACAATGAAAATGTGATGCTTCTAAAGCTCACAAATGTACAGTTGTGCTAAAGGCTCTGTATACTCTACCGGTGTACAGCACCGTTCGACATAAATGCTAATGTCATCATGCTTATGTTCTTCTGACGATGATAATGCTGGCATAACTTTTTGGCTTAAGCACGAGTGTGGAAAAGTGATTCAAACTTTGACCACATGATGAGGCACTGGTTAAAAGCTTTTCAAGTTCATATCTGTGCCAATAAACAATCCATCCAGCAGTTGTCGAGACATTTTACTCATAATACAAAAATCAATGTCATGGTTGCTCTAGACAAAAACGTGATCACAAGGAATCATTATCCGAGACAATGCCTACGGTGGCTGACAAGGGCAGACGATCTGCAGCAGCCCCAATGATCTTCATCAGGAGATTCGAGCAAGCATCAACTTCTGGCTGTGAGAAATGAAGCCATTGCGGAAGTGTTTAAAACTGTAGTTCATAAAGTGTCTACTTGAGGAGAAGTACAGAAAGCCACATATACACCCTTTCAAAAAGCCCATCTTTACAGTAAAAGTAAACATGTTTACAGCCTGGTTCCAAAAGTGGTTTAGGTCGAGGAGCTAATATCTCTATCGACACACACTGTACAGTGGGTGATTTTAATTTATAACTCATTAGTTTAGAAAATATTAAGATTGGCTTCAAAACTCTGCTTCAGAACAAACGTGACATCAGAAAGACTACGTCCATTTATTATACAGGCAATGGAAACAAGCTGCAAATGTAGAAACAATATTTTTTCATGTATTTTAAAGATGCATCATTTCTTCTTCATTTGCGGCTTGTTTCCCTCATCAGCCACCGTACAATACACTGTATAGAACTTCTTACCTATCACTGAGTTGATATGGGGATATAGGGTTCATATGTGAAAAAAGAAATCTGCTGGGGAAAATAGCGATACAATCTGCAGTCACAGAAGTCATTAGGGTTTGTTCTCCAAGGGCCACGGACATCAGCTCAGCATTTTATGTCAATACATCCAACAATTGTCAAGATGTTTGAATCCTGACTATAGTGGAGGAAAGTGCCATTCCTCAAGTTGTTAATGATCTTGATGAAAATCAGTGCATCCTGTAAGTTGTTTTCAGTCTATTTGTTCTCAGTGTCACCTCGTCAGATGAGTGATGGGGACATCTGTTTTACCGCCGTCTGTTACAGTGTCTTTTTTTAAACAAATAGGCTTACTGCAGGAAATACACTTTGGAATTCTGCAGACAGAAGCTTCAGAGTTTACGTAATTTGTCGGCACTAGAGTGAGTGAAATATCTTTTTATTGCTTAAATAGGGCTCTTTCATTAAAAGCAAGGGGGAATAGAGAAAGAAAGTGAAGGTAAAACGAGCGAGCACTTACAACTGGGAAAAATTAATTTGCTTATTTCATCACTGACCGTGTTCAAGATGCCACCACAAACACAAAACGTCTTCATGTCCTCATCTCCACACAGAGCTCATCGCATTTCCCTGCCCACTGGGCTTTCAGCTCTGGTCATGTAGCTGGGCAATCTCAGCTGTTCAAACATTTAGACACACAAACCAGCAAACACACACACAAGAACACACACACACACACACTTTATATGCACCCATGTGCACATATGGAAGATTGAGAGTACGCACATTTTGAGTTCAGTCGACAGTAATGTGCCACTTCCTGTGAGTTAGCCAGGAGGGACGTTAGATTCTGGGCCAGTGCACCCTCGCAAATTCTGTTCTGTTGTTTCCTTTCCTTCCCTGAGCTCTCTGCTAAAGTGTTTCATACCTTTTATTATATTATGTTACATTACCTTATCCTTTGTTACTTCATGTGACACTTCACATGATTTGTGTGTTTGCAGTATTAGATCAGGATACTTGATGACTTACATAACCTCATGTTGCATCATGTTGTGATTTTTCTCTCAGCCCATCTGCTTCACCGTGCTCCTTCCTGTTTGAGTGTTCTCATCTGCTTTGTTGTACTTTACTTAGCTGCTTAAACACAAGGTTTCCAACTTTAGCCTCTGCTTTTTTTTGTTGATTCTAAAATAGTAAAGCCCGAAGTCTGTGTGATGAGCTACTGTAGAAGAGAGGAATAAAGAGGATAGAAGAGGAGCACATTGAACCAAAAAGGAGATACAAACAGGGAGAGATGTTATATGGAAAAGGGCAAAAAGAAGAAGGAAAATATAAAAGCCAAGGATAGGTAAGACAAGAAGAAAGAGGCCAGAGAGGTGTAGAGAAGCTGGTCGATGTGGATCGATCCTCCCTCTGACAACTATCCTCACCGTTAAATGTGAGACCTTCAGTCGCTCACTTATCAATGTCGCCACTCACTACCAATTTATCAATACCTCAATTATCAGCTGGAATATCACTCTTCCCTGTGAGCTTGCCAGAAAGCTATTCTTTTCATGCATGTCTTTGCTGATGTACATTGGCTCACAGTTCAGTGCCTCTGTAAGGAAGAAATAGCTCAACAGGCCTGCAGGTGAATGCCATCAGTAATAAAACAAAATATCCTGAAAGGAGGAAGAGGACACAGATAGAATACAGTAAAAATATTGATAAACAATAGTAAACACCAATGATCGATTATGTAAAAGACTAAAGCTATACCATATCTCTCACACAAAAAATCTAAATGTTATATTTTGTTTAGAGTTGTGCATTTCTGAAGACGTTTTGTCCATTTGCTGCTTTCAAAATAAAATTTAAACTTTAAAATACTGTAATATGACAAAGCTTTGTCTCACAGTGAATCAAACTGCCAGATCTGACTTTTGTGGTTGTATTATTTTTTTCTGCAATATGATTTTACTTGAATTCAGCACTACATTTTTTATTTTAATTTTTAAGACACATGAATTCTTGTTTGAACAGAAAACTAACTCTATTGCCTGAAGTGATAAACCCAAAAAGTTCATGCAAACAATCACATCATTTAATTAAGTCACTGAATCATTGCTTTAATATAAACACAGTTATACACAATAAAAAATATGTATTCATAATGTTACTTCAGTCAAGTATAATCAGTAAAATGCATTGACATTTTCAAAGGAAAAGATAATGAACACAATGTTTCATGATACATTAATATACATTATGTTTAAGAATCATTATTATATAATGTATGATTGTGCAAGAAACAGTGCAAATTTCAACTGCGGCTTTGAGCCAAATGTTTTCCACTAATATTATACCTGGTAGTTCATTCTGTAACAGACATGATGGCAGACCTGCTGTTTAGTGTTGATAAAAAGAACTGAAGTAAAAGATAGCTCGTCAACATTTGTATTCAGAACACGTCATGTAATAAAAGCAGATAACAGATATATCCAAAGCACTCATTGCTATTTCAAACATGGCTTACAGCCCTGTACAAACATGTAAGCTTCATCAGATTGAACAATTAAACATGACAGCCAAATCATATGAGATGAAGTGCCATGACAAACCCTCACAGCCTGATGAGGAAGAGCTGTAACGACAGCGTTTGGTACAATGACTAAGGACTGATATTTGAGGAAAGGAGAGAGGGAGAGGCAGATTTTAATGCTGAGTCACAGCAAGGCTGCTGCAGCAGCACCCTCCCCCACACTGAACAACACAGCCTGGCTGACTGGCTTCATCTCTCATCCTTTCCTCTTCCTCTCCATACACACACAAACACATACACAGTCCCCTCTGTGCATCACATGGAGTGTGTTTCGTCTCTGTCTCTCCTCATCTTCAATGTTCTGTCTCGGTCGATTATTCTTTACGAATCCTTCACACCTCTTTGTCTGGTTTTAGCCTGCATCTATTTTTTTCTTCTTTTTTTGCTGTGTCATTCTTTCACAGCCCACCCCCTCCTCTTCCCTCCCTCCAGACTTCCACCTTCCTTGTGAAGTTTAATTAAGAAAGAAATCAGTCAGTAAGCGAGGGAGATCAGAGTGTGCGACTTGTCTACTACAGGGTTGATAATGCTGCGGCTAATCTTCTCCTCCACTTGCTGTGTTTTGCTCTTTGACCGTGAGATAAATCACTGCTTCAGCCAGGCTCTCCATTCCATGAGATCCTCAGACACCTGATACACACACACATGCACACATGTATGCACACACACACACACACACACACCCCTTCAAAGACTTCACAGACCTCCTCTGAAAAGTTGGTTATTCCCTTTAATCTCATCTAAGAGCCAAAATACAGCAGGTGTGAAAAAAGAGAGTTTTTAAAAACCTCCTGCTTTCAATGACAATGCTCTTTATTTGTACTTTCCAGAATGTAAATCATCTCACCATCTAAAGGCATTATGACATAATGCTAATCGACATTCCTAAGCTCACCCCCAAATCCACACGCCAGAGGACTGAAAACCTGCAGGTTTAAGCCTAAAGACATCCAAATGTTCAATCTGGAGCTTCTCTGTGGAGGAAAGCATGTGACAGATAAGCAGCAGCAGTACCAGTGACTGGCTGCTGATAACCCCGGTAGACAAAAGTTAACATTGATTTAAATTCTTATGGTATTAACAGAAAATAATTTAAAGGGGGGTTAACCTGAATCAAGATGGAGTAATACTCTGTCACAAATCTGGTTCTCTGGGTGAATGAAAATGAAGATTTGGTTATGCTGAGTCACTGAAAGACATATTTAATGTTTAAAAATCACTTGGGGGCACGACATACGGCAGAAATATTAGTTAAAAAAAGAGCAGCAGCCTGATGGAATTAAAAAAAAACATGGGTTGTATCTGCGTAGGCATAAAAAGTACATAACATTGTAGACATATTGATTTGTCAAACTTTTCTTTATCAGATTTGATTTAAACGTCCACGTACTTAGAAAACTGATGACAGTGAAATAAAAGGTCTGCAGTCACTTTTCGTACCCTGTGGTCGTGTAGAATCACTCTAACCACTCAGCTTCTGAGCACCCTCATGATGAAGAGTACAATCAGAACATGGTGAGTTAATGAGGATTTGACTTGGATCAAAAAAGTTAGCAATGAAGAGGGGCTGCCTCCACAGCACAGAGAAATTAGCTTCATTCATCTCTTATGTCTCAGCTAATCAATTATTTGTTTATTGTATCAAAGAGCTTCTTATATTATTGAACAGCTTTGATAAGACATCTTGACTTAAACCAACTGTTGAACAACATAAGAATTTCATGAGTAGGTTTCTTGTTTTTCGGTGGCACCTATGGAGCAAGTTTCTTTCTGGACTTCATACCAACAGAGATCCAAACAGAATCCTTACTGCCTGTTTAATTCCCTGAATGTCATTTTTTGTTTAACTAGCAAATGGAGTTAATTGTTTTAGTCATCAATATTTTTTTCTTATTCAGACATTGTTACTCTTAACTAGCAACTAAGCACTGTGAGGCTGTAGAAAACCCTGTCACTGCTTATGAACACTCGCTTGCTGACCAACCACCGCTGAGTGTTGGCCACAGCTCTTAATGTGGCAGGAATGTGGACACAACATATAGGCATGGTTTCCACTTGCGTGTGTAACTGATGTCTGTAGATCTTTAAATAAATATATACCTCTAGTGTTCACAGTAGAGCATGCATTTCTTTACTGATGGATAGAAAAATAATAAAGACAATCTGTGTTCAAACTTGATTAACAAATGCTCTTTAGTCATAGAAGCACACCTAACCATCAACATTTAAACAGAATGGAGGGGAAACCGCCTGTTAGCATGTTAGCAGACTGTCTGTTAAGCTAGCACACTGTCATGTGGTCCAAAACCTGCAGCAAAAGTCACATTTGGTAAATGTATGGGAAACAGATTCCAGACCAAGTTATTACAAAGGAGAAGAGTTTTCGCAAGCACATCTTTAACATGCTGCTCTGTTTTCAACTTTGTTTTCTATTTATTTATCATAGATGATGTTTATTTAATGAGTCTGTTTTAGCTTGTTATCTATTTTTGTACGCTGCTGGAGCTGAGTAACATTTTTGTTCCTTCATGTTTGTAACATGTTCACAGCAAAGTGAACCTTGAACATCGATACCCAGTGTTCAGAGTCCAATAGGCATGAATGGACTTCAGACTCTCGTCCCTACACATACGTAAGTAGAAACTAGGTGTTATTTCATAATAACAAGGAATACTACAAATGGCCTCTAGTATCCACAGACCTTGGGCTATAACAGCATTTTGATGACTAATTAGGCTAATTAAATGGACATCATTAGATTATGTCCATTAATTATAGAATATAATATAGTAGGATAAATCTTTATTGTGCACCAAGCTGGAAATTTGCCTAAGGCTCTCCAGATGCATACTTAGGCATAAGAACATTCACAGTTAATGAAAGAGACAGACAGAGCAGCAGACTTACACATTACAACAGTTCATGTCATGGTTTAGATCTCATCAGTCATTTTGTAATGTTGAGGATGTTTATCGCACTTCAGATGATGGACTTCTGAGACACGTTTTTAGTTGCCAGATGGACTCTACAACGCCTCCCTGAGCTCAGAGGCTCAAACTGGCAGAAGAGAGGATGGGAATTATCTGCTATGATGCTTTGTGCTTTAATACTCGTCCTATCAGTGAATAGTTGAGACAGAAGGTTTTGAGGTTTCACTTTTTTGCCTTACATTGATACAATGATTGTCTTCTTAAATGATTGTCAGAGGAATTACTCCTTCATATGTCATGAAATAAAAACAGGCAAGCACACAGTGAGAAAGATTTCCGTGGCATGGTCACACAATTTCATGTCCCCCAGCAGATGAACTTTACTACACAAACATTTTATTTAGTCCAACATTTTGTTTTATGTAATAAATAATACAAATATCTGTTAAACTAGCCACCACCAGTCATGCTCTGAGTTTCAGTGCCAGTTAACAAATTTAAGCATCCAGGATGTGGCAGTCAGGCATTGAACTAATATCACTAGATGTGTCATGGTGCTGAGACCCCTTGACCTACCTACGAGGCCATTAAAGGTCCCATGAACCTCAGTTTAAAGAACCTAATCAGATCCGACAGGTTTCTGTTGCCTCCGTTCACACAGAACTCCAATCATCCACCTCCATTTCTTTCTAATTTGATTTGTCATACTCCTGAATTATTGTTTTAGAGGAGACTGAATGAATGAAGGACCTGTAGATTTATTCTTCTGGCTTTCTTCACACACACACACACACACACACACACACACACACACACACACACACACACACACACACACACACACACACACACTCACACACCCAATGCAGCCATGCATGGAGCAAGCACGCACACACACACACACACACACACACACACACACACACACACACACACACACACACACACACACACACACACACACACACACACACACACACTCCCTCTCCTCTCTGTTCTTCTCCTCTGGCTCTCCTCTCCAAATGGATTTTTCATGCAGAGTTATCATTATCATTAATTTAGCAGACAGGTTCGCTTCAGAGCAATTCAAGACACATTTGTTACAGTGCCAAGCAGCTGGGGGAGAGGAGACGGGGGACATTCCCACGCTGCTAAGTCCACAGACAATTCAGTGTGGACATGCTGAGAAAACATCAATCGCTCTCTTGTTCATTTCAGTAAGTGATCCCAAATAGCAAACCTCCAGCCAGGGTAAGGCCTTAACATTTCCACATGAGGCAGCGATGCTTTGAGGAAACAACTGAGAGAAAATAAATGATACATTACCTGAAGAAATGATGACCCTTAATTGAGATATGTCAATTTTGTTAACATACTACCCAGTCAGTGCGAGGATGACCGACACTCAGAATACAATTTAAACTGTATTTTCTGATGAGGGACTAACACAGCTGATACGCACACTGTCAGGCTGTTTTTATTTTAAAGAACTCAAAATGAAAAGGTGTTAAATGACTGGTCTGTTCAGACACCAATAAGATTCCATATTCAAAACTAAATGTAATGAAATTCTGTATTTTTGTGATTGTCAACAAATCCTGTAAAAACACCAAAAGCAGTTTTATTTCCCCAATTATCTCTGACAGTTATCTGACTTCCCTTTCTGCAACCCTCCACAAATTATTACCCTGCTCAAGACGTCCTTAAAAAATGCGGCCACAAATATACATATTCACTTCTTTAAACAGGGCTGTGTTGTTCCTAAAACAGATGTACTTGTATTGGTAAATTTGTAAAAAAGGATAGATAAAGATAATAATAAATAATGGCATGCAACAATTCAGGCAGTGCAGCATCCATCATGTGGAATCATTCAGTTCTGTTACATCACTTAGTTAGACACCCAATTGTATTCAAACACAACTGCACACTCTGTGAAGTATCAGAGTTATCTATGTGTGGTGGATCCTGTAGCGGACACTTTCAGCAGCAGGACATTGTGTCGGTGTTGGCTAAAAATAAAATAGTTTAATGTTCTTTGTGATGCATGACAGCCACTCTAACAGTATGGCTCACTGATGTGTTGCATTACAGTTTGTGGACAACAAAGGAGCTTTGTGGTACACACGATATGTAAGGTTGGATACACATGCAGTTGTGGGGTTCATTTATTGTTCCTCTGTCTAAGGATGAATCAGTATCCCTTACTAATGTGACAGAGCCTGTATCCATTGTAGATTCTACAACAGGCCTTCAAAATTCTTTAAAATGTTACCAAAACAAGGATAGACTGTCCTCCTCTGTTACACTGTGTAAACAGTGATGATACAGCAAAGACCCACACAGCAGGATATCTACTGGCCTAAACAGTCCCAAAGGTCTGGACTGGAATACATTTGAATCCACTCTACTCGCTGCCTGTCAACAAGTTATGTGCTTTCTTGAGGGAGCAAAAACCTCTTCATGGTCAGATCAACCTTCTGTATCTCTATTTGCCTCCTCTGCTGTGTAGTTTCACTGTGCTTGGGTATCACAGTCTTACTGGTTTGTTGAGCTGTAATACAACACAAATCCTTCAGGAAGATAAAAGCACCTGTACAAAGAGAGTGGTGGTAATAACAGGGGCCCAAATCAATCTGTTTGCCTCTAAAGATGAACGAAACACACAAGATAACTGGCCAGATTGCAAAAAGTTGGAATTCAAATCAGTTGATCTTCATTATACATGAGCTTACATTTTACAGTGCATATATATATACTGGATTATGGACACATTTCATATTGGTGCCATTAAAAGTATCACAATTTGATCTGCAAAAGATTGAAAAGAATCATAGACTCTGATGCCTCACTCCAAGATAATACAATATACACTATCTGGTCTATTTTGGTGTATGAAGTGATATCATCATGTATAGGTTACTGATGGAAGCTTGTCTCTAGAGAGACATGAATCATTGGTAACAACAATGATGGGACCAATAACATGAATCATCTTTACTTGATGCATGACTCATGATTAAATGACTTATTGTTGAATGTGTCATGGATTGTTGATGCTCACATTACATCGGTCGACCTCCTTTGACTGTTTGAGATTTGGTTCATATTTCACTTAATACAATTTAATTCATAGTTACTTCAAATATTCATTGATATGCATCACGTAAGCTTGACTTCAGCCTCGTGAAATAAATGAAGAAAGAAAGAAAGAAAGAAAGAAAGAAAGAAAACAGGCCCTATATGGCAACACAGAGAGAGTTGCCAAACATACAGCAGTAACATTTCAAAATATCTTGAATGGAATTGCAATCCGTGCAACTGCCCATGATAACAAAGACTTCTTGAAGTCTCTCTCTCTCTCTCTCTCTCTCTCTCTCTCTCTCTCTCTCTCTCTCTCTCTCTCTCTCTCTCTGGCAGACATCTATTAATACTGCTGCTGACGTCAAAAGTGTCCGCCATCTTTGACGAGCGCTGCACTGCTTCCCCCCATTGAAGAAGAAGTGAGGAGGAATCAGCCGACGCGCAGTGCCTTTGCAGCATCCCAGTCATACAGAGAGAGAGGCTGGTAACGGGTAGCTGTTGATATACGCAGGCATTTCCTCCCATTCTGAGTGCGGGGCACCGACATCAGGCACAGGTAAGACCCGTTATATTTTATACTACATTTTAACTGTTTTATATTGCTGTCTTTTGATTTCATTTCCTTTAAAGCAGCAGAGTTTTGTTATTTGTGAAAGGCGAGCTTTGGATGTCTGTTTTCTTCCAGTCTCAACGATCGCATCACGGAAACGCATTTTTGCATTTTCAGGATTCATCTTGTTCAGGGAAAGGCTGATATTTCGCTGCATTGTTAGTAGGAGGAGAAGGGTGGAGGGAAAAGAATTAAAGGAAGAAGGCAATGCGTGACCTCCCGGGTGATAAATCTGAAACGCGCAGTGGATTGCTGCGAGGAAGGATGCGCTGCGCTATAATGCGTATATTCAATGTGGGCGTTTTCAATGTTTCAGCACCGTGGACAGCGTCAGAGAGGGAAAACAGCGAGGTGTTGAAAAATGCCTTTGATTTTTTGTGTCCAAACACAGCATTGTAAAGGGTGGTGAGGTTGTTTCTGTGCTCAGCATTTAGATGCTTCTCATTCACATTAGTGGAGCTGAACGCGAGAAACGCATTCCCATCCTCTGAGCCGATGGAGGCAGCAGGTAGGCTGCTGATGTCGCAACAAGGTGCCGGAACATGAATCAGTCCGTCGCACTCATGTCAGACAGAAAAAAAAACAAATGAGGGCCTCCCCGCTGATTTGAACAGAGGACTCATGGTGGTTGCGCTGGATGTGGGGTGATGGGGAGAATATCATGTAATAGTAAACTGCGCCATGGTGAAGTCGGTGGGAGGAAGGTAGCAGATATAAACAGGAGGGAGGGGTTGAGGCATGATCCAGCTCCATGGATGCGTCGCTTCTTTCATTCCTCTTTTTACGCATTATTCTCTCCTCATAAACGCCACACTGCTTCGTGAGGAGAGGTCTAAATGTCCCGGCGCGGTTTCTGTGTGTATGTGTAGGGGGGGTTATTCCTGGGAGATGTGGGGGGGAAGAGTGCCGGGGAGGACCGTGGTGAAACCCGCACTATGACACCCAGCCCCCCTCCTCATTTTCCTCTCTCTGAGTTTCCTATCAAAGCATCCAGCCCGCCGTCTCCGAGGCGACGCTCATCGCTGTCAATAAGCCCTGCACCCGATGTCTGTCAAATCACGCATGGCGCACGATGGCTGGCTGATAAATTGACACCTCCGAGCTCCACATGCGCAACGTGTACCAGTTTGGAGTGCTGCATTCATAATGCTGGGTATCAAGCTGCAAGCACACAACTCAACCGCATGGCAGGGGTCACGCGTGATTTGACCAACGTTTTAACGAGTTCGATTTTCACATCTAGCTTTAACAACTGACTCACCTTTTTGGTGAGAAATAATCGACAGACGTCAACGTCTTGTTTTTTGTGATGAAGTGACGCAGCTGTGTTGCCTGTCACGCACAGCGCACAATACCATAGCTGATGGGAGAAGAACCCGAGCCTCATGACGCAGAAAGAGAGATATGGTTGTTGGTCATCATGTTTGGCGAATCCGTTGATTAGATATTAACGTCGTGTTGATCTTTGGCGCACCTGACATTATATCATATTACCACATGGGGCGGTAGGGTCGCTGACAGATGCTCACTGACAGAAGCTGTCACTTTAGGGTCGATTGAATATTTGTCACACCACTGGAAGTCAAGCATTGTGCCCTGTGACACATGGATTACCTTTACTATAAGAGGTCTTTCAGTCACATTCTGTCAGCGAGTCTATTGATCTGTGATGAGGTGAAAAAAAAGATTTGATTGTCAGAAAAAAGTCCAAAGTAAACAAACGAGTCCTTTCCTAAAGGACTATGGCTTTGGACACGGACAGCTGTGTGGTCATGACAATGGCAGATTACAGCCTACAGTACACAGAGAGCACAATAAAGCCCCAAAGGATGGCCCAGTTGCCATGACCGCTATACCAATATCACTGCGGCTTGCACTGTTTGGACTGCAGTGAGGAAGAGAGACAGAAACCGGGAGAGGGTGGTGGTGATAGTGGCGGTGGTGGTGGTGGTGGTAGTGAGAGGGGGTGTCAGGCCTATATACTGCACACACTGCAAGGGACTGCTTTATGGATAAATGGTGACTCACAACACCATCACCATCCTCTGATTGTTTCTCAGAAACACCCTGGCTGTTGTTCATTTCATATGGGTGCTTTAATGCTGCCTTTACTGCACTGTTCTGTGAGCCTCTGTGATCAATGATGGGGAATACAGAGACGGCTGGCTGGCTGCGCATTGCGTGTTTTGGTGAAGGTTCGGGCCTTAACTTATTTCCTGTTGCAGCTCCTTTTGTTCTCGATCTTTCTGATTCAGCCCTCTGCTTGGAGTAATAATCAGCTATAATCAAGATGCAAGAAGGCAGAGAAATACTAAACTGAATTTCAGTTTTTGTGGTTTCAAAGGTTGCTGACAGGCCCAAACCGACCATTAAACTGTAGTCTACGCATGCATAAGGACCTATACGCAGTAACCTCACACTACAGCCACATCATGAACCCTTATACATTGGTCTAATGAAATGAGACGCAGTCACATTTGTGGTTCCTAGTTAGACCTGCTTCAACCAACACAAAAATATATTTGGAATATATTTGGATCTTGATGAGAAATCTCTGTAGTCTGGGTATTTCCTTCATATTTCAAACACCTTTATCACAGAGAAAGATTTTTGCCTTGTTTTTCATGCAAATGTTGTGTTTCGCTTGACACACTAACTGACAACCTTGTGAGGAATCACAAAGAGCCGAACATCAAAAAGTAGTTCACGCTTGGATCTGAACCAAACAAAGAGCGGGAGATTAAAGGACTTTTCCTGCTTGAAGTAGAGAAAGAGGAGCTGGAGCCTTTGGTGAAGGGCATTTTCAAACTGCCCTTGAGCAAAGAACGAGACACTGCCTCGCTCCTTTTTAGGTAAAGCACTGTGGACTGTGTGTGAACTAAGTCTACTGCGGTAATGTCCCCCTGTCACTGTGCGGTTCAGGTTTTAGCTGCATGACAAACAAAATCATCCTCCTGGATTCAGTAGAGCTTGTTCTGCTGTCAGATTTGTAACTTTAAGATGTCCAAATACCCTGTGGGGGTCAAGTGCTTTTTCTTTTCCTGTTGTTTTTCTCAGTTATGAGGGCCATTCACATCCAGAGCCACGGGGGTCGTGTTTCCTGTCTGAAAAGATTGTGTTGATGACATTAGAACACAGATTATTTATTATTAGTGATGGTTCACTTCTGTCGGTGCAAAGTCATCAAATGAGGAATAAAATATTTACAGTAGGCCTAAATACTTCCATTTTCATTTCCCCATGTCTTTGGTATCACACAAGAATAATGTGTGTTGTCTGCTTCATGGCCCTGAGGGTAAGAGAAGACGGTATAGATATTACAGTTTAGCTACGTAGTAAATTGTTCCACTAATCACACTTTGAAAGGTTAATTTAGTAGTCAGAAATGTGCAACATGTATAAAATAAATGTTTAGAATTATACGACTGAAAACCAGATAGTTTAAAACATTACACTTTTTATTTTCTAGGGAAAGTTTGATGTTTAGGAAACAACCTTTACTTTTAGTCGACCACTTACCTGAAGAGTTGAACATGTAGCTACACAGCAAGTGGCTAGTTCACTTAGTTTAGCTTAACAGCTAGTATGGCTTTGTTTTGATTTGAAAGATTGATAGATATATAGAGTAATAATTAGAACCAATGGTTTTATGAGGGTTTGTTTGTATCCATAATCTTTAAATAGCATGAATTACAATAACGCTACACTCTGTTATGTTTCTGCTTTAGTTTCAGAAAGTCATGAGATGTTAGTGATTAGCTTTTTACGTGGTAAAAGTTTGATTTCTTTCAAATGTAGAAAAAGCCAGACAAGATGTTCAAACTTCATATATGAATCAAAGTCATGAGGGGGAAAAATAATCATATCTCCTAGAAAGACAGTAAAAAAATGTATATTTTTCATGTCGAGCTGCTCCTGTAAAGAAACAGGACAGAAGAGCCATGATTCAGAAGAAACTCAGACTACAGTCTGAAGTTATTCGAGAAAAAGCAAGAAGTGTGTTCTTCTCCACCAGGGAGTGTGACGTATACGCTAAGGATAGCTAAGTGGCAGCCAAAACAGCAAGCCAGGATGAAATTCAGAGTTTAGCTTTTTGTGTCCAGTCAGCCCCCATGGGACACCCTCTCACTTTCTCAGAGACACTCTGCATGTGAACAAAAACACTGAAACAAAATGGCTGCTCCCAAGGCCTTGAAGCTGTGGCGAAGCCTGTAGAAAAATGAAGTGGTTCGTTGGCTCGTCACCAAACCACATAATAAAACCACCTTATGTCACAGTGTCTGAAACTACGACACGGCATTCATTTGCTGCTTTGTTAGTTTTTATCACAAGAGAGAAACTGGGTTTTATTGTTATTGTTCAGTGCTTCTCTTTTTAGGATCTGGATGTTGTCTTTTAAAAGTTGTCTTCCGTGTTGTCTAAAACTTGGACATAGAGTTGTTTATAGCTTTATGGTTATTTATAGAGCTTCATTGCAGATTCCAGGAGCTCCCACTACCTCTCTGAATTCTGTTTCATTCATCTAACTTTACTTGTGTCCTTCCACAGAAGTGATATGACAATAAAATGTCCCATGTGGTGCTTTCACTTTTTAAGCTTTTTTGGAACTGAAAATTAAAAAACTCCATCTTTTTACCTTTTCAAGTCATGTCTAGGAGACAATTATCTGTGAGGCTGAGCCAATGCATTGCCAGGCGTTGTCATCATTCTGCCATCTGTCCTCTGTCCCGCGCTCGCAGGGTTAGATTATTACTCTTTTGATTAATGGAGGGAATGTAGGGAGGAAAAATGAAAGTGATTATAGGGAAGAGAGGGAGCGAAATTAGGAAGCTAGATGGAGAGAAAGAAAATGGAGAGTTTTATTTTGAACATGGATTAATACTGCCATGAGAAATGACTGCTTCATTGAATCATACGAAGAATAACGTGAATACATTTATGTGTGAAAAATGTTTAAATAAATAAAAACAAAGGCAACAAATCTTTGTTTCTGGGGGAACACTTCAGATGTATACGTGTTGGAAGTAACAGATTACACCTTTAACAGAGTTTGCTTTTCATAAACCTTTGGTTGTAGATTTTACTACAGTAAGCTGATAGCTTGTAGTACAGTCACTTATATTTGTGCTGACGGAGAGTAATGCAGGCGGCTTCAGTTACACATTGATCTTTAGCCTCAGACATATCACTTTCACCACAGCATTAGCCATTTCTTCTTCATCCCTGTATGACTAAAGCTTTTATTTCCAGAATAAAGTATGTATAGACTTATTATTCCTGCGTCAGTGAAGCATAAAGTCACCAATTAATCTGCTCGGGTCAACATGAATACGCCCTCTGTCCTCTAGATTGCATGGCATTGTGTGCTCAGGTGCCGGGACAATACTGCTGTATCAGTCTCCTGCAAACATGGAGCTGTTTGGAGTGTGGGGATGCTTTCATGCAATGATTAGTGGAGTGTTACGTGGTGTGTTTTGGGTGATATTGTTGCTGTAGGTCTTTCTGTTGGGTTGGGTAATTTATGATGCTGCAGTGCAGCTTCTTGGTGCAGGGCAGTCTCTGCAATGCATTTATTGAAACCTTAAACAGATGGATAGTGTAGAATAAGGTTTCATATAACATTTGATTGGTTGTTTTATGGGATATTGTATCTTTGACGTCCTTATTGAGCACACTAGATTACAAATTCATGCATTTTAGGGGATGTTGTCATGCATGATGTGATATGTTAGGACTTATGCAACTGATCGGATTAGTGATGAAGTTGTTTTTAACTGCACAGTCACCACTTGCATTATAATTAATACAGAGTGTGTGTATTATTGATTATTTTTAATTGACCTCAGAACTGGAGGTCAACATTACCCTCTGCAGCGTTTACTATTTAGAATTTTGACATGAACATATTCTCCTGATTCTGTTTCTATATATAAGACACTTTAAAAGCCAGTAATGATGACTCACTTTTACTGGTTCAAATATATAAAGAATATACAATATTTTTTGAGGGGGAAACATTTCTTTGGATTCAGCAAATTATTATGACAAGTTTTCTCTTATTCCCAACGTTTTGGGGACAAAAACTGAATCATGAATGAAAACTATGGAGAGCTCTGCAGACAGTCTGCTTATCTGAATATGTTGTCTGCTTTGCTTCAGAACAACACTGCTTTTCTTTCATACATTGCAGCAGTGATATATCTTACTGTTTATACTTTAACGGTATACTTTTATCTGTTTGTCAAACATATTGGAAAGCCAAATGTTTATCTTTCTAGTCTTTGGTATCTTTAATGGATACGTTGGCAGAAAAGATGGAATAGGATGTATTCAGAGCTTTTTGATGTCTTTGTTTTTATGACATCTGACATATTAACAGGCCCTCACCAGTTGCTACTTTTGGAATTCTTGTGGAGTCTATCCCCAACAATATGCTCCATGCCAACAAGCCAACAGACTGACTGAACACATCAGTATTTATAAGAGTTTAACAATGAGATGCTCCATTACTGCAGCCTCACTAAAACATCTGGATTTTTCTCTTTGCAATCTGCTGCTGACTCGAACATTTCAAGCCAGGGATTCCATCAAACGTGCAGTTATGAAAAAGACATCGTCTATATTCCACCCCCACAGAGTGTAGCATCTCCCCACTCTGACGTTTATTGCGTCGTAAAAAAAACAAGAGTGTGCTACTAATTCAAAACAGGCGGCTGAGGCCTGTGCAGAAATTGCTGGCTTGACTGCTGGTCATATGTTCCTCCTCACTCGTCTCTTCAGAGCCTCCACCATATACTTACAGCTAACATGAGCGCCCCTCCCTGCCATGTTTTGCTTGTCAAATGTCACTTTGCCTTGACCCCACCAGGCCGTCAAAACGTCATCTTTAGTAGCCACATGGTAATAAATGTGGCTCTGGGGGCTCCTATAGGTGGGCTAATGATGCAGCGAGGACCCCTTTCACCTGTACGGACACCACAGAGGAGACGGTGAACATGTAGCTGCAGGGCGATGGCAGTGGACATCTTTAGTAAGGTTTGGTGAACATGTTGAATTCATCTTTATATTACTGCTAAGATATCACACTTTTTTCATCTGCCTAAAGCAGCTTAAAATAAACACCTCAGTCTGCAGCGCTGAGATGCTCTCTTCTTGTCCTTCCATCTATTGTCCTCTCTGCTGTGCTCCACACTTGTTTCCAAGGAGCTGGAAACAGGCTGATAAGGAGCAGTGCAGCTACAGAGAGAGATGAGGGGGCGGTCAGCCTTTTATCACCATGCTTGCCCTTGTCTTCACCCTCAGTCAATCAGGTCTCATTTTGCTAATGCAGCAGCAAAACCACCATCAAGAGACAGTGAGAGTGTTGAGAAGAGCTGCACCTAACTCAGATTTGTGTCAGTTCAGTTTCAATTTAGCTGTTTAACACAAAGATTTAAGAGGTTGGGGCAACGGTGGCCTAGCGGTCTATGCAAGCCCGATCTGCAGGGGTCGCCGGTTCAACTCTCAGCCACGACCATTTGCTGCATGTCTTCCCCCACTCTCTGCTCCCCATGTTTCCTGTTTCTCTTCAGCTGCCTATCATAAAGGCAAAAAAGCTCAAAAATATATCTTTAAAAAAAAGAGATTTTGTAGATTCCAGTTTCTTCCAGTTCAGTGTAAACCCAAACTCCCATATGAGTCGTCATGAGTCTCATGGATATCCAGCCCAGCAATGTCTTATTGTTTCATGTGAGATCAGCCATATTTTAAGATCATAGATTAACCAGACAAAATATGTATGTCATCAGAAAACTGCATCTGGAGTTATCAGAGGAACAAGCAGTGTGGAAGTAAGGAGCAGTTCAGCACCAAAGAGCCTTGGACCCTTGAGAGACTGATATTCAATTAAAAAAAAATCTCTAATATACACCGTATGAAGGACAAACACTGGAGATTTATTTTGACACAGTCTATAAAGTTTACAGCCTGCTATATCACTCCTGCTTACCTCTTTGATACAGCTGAAAACTGAAGTGCAGAGATTGCACTTAAAACTGATATGACCTAAACACTTATCCTCTAATGATTGAAATTGTTGACTTTCAGAGTGCAGCCCATATCATGACATAGCTTTTACTCAGATGATGCATGTGAATGGATGACCTGTACTGCGGCTTTAACATTAACATACACATAAGTCATTGGGGTATCCCTCAAGCCGTTGAGTGAGTGGTCACTGAAGAATTGGCTCTTTGAGAGCGGCTGTGTGACTGGAATACAAAGTGAATGACCTGCAATCACTAATGCAAACCACACTCACTTCTCCATCATCTTTAGCCACTCCTGATTCAATAAACACATCATAAATTACCCACACTGACTTCCACCTCCTGTTTCTAACCCTCTAAACACTTAGAAAACCGCCTCGGGCGTGGATAGACACATCCCAGCTGATCACCTGTGTGTTGTGTGACGTGTTAACAGATCATGTTGAGATGTTGATAGTTATTTATCTGAAGAATACATTATTTTAGAGTCCTGGTCTACCCAATGTTACGGTGACCTTCTTACAATGGGATATGCATAAATGTCTCCTAAACATAGCATATTACTAAATGTCTTCAAGCTGTCCCTTGGCATGATTCAAATTCCTGCCAAGCTTGGCGGTCTTCTTTGGCCTCTTTTCCTGTTTACATTGGAATCTTCATAAAACAGTCATCCAGAACCACTTAAATAAATCTTTATGCTTCAGGCAATCTTCTTCCTCTTTATTGCATCACAACATGGTGTTATCGTGTCAGAGGCTGGCTCGCACAAGGACTTTGGGTTTTTTTCTGCAGGAGCTACCATAATAAATCTAATAATGCAATCAATCTATCTATCAAGCTTTATTTATATAGCAACTTTCATACAGCGAGGGGAAACAAGATAAAAAGCAGAAATAAAATATTGGCAAAGTGTACTAAATATTAAAAAACAACAATTGAATTTGAATTGGAGACTTATGCACACCACCAACAAAAAAATATATGTCATTAAAAGAAGTTTAAAAAAAATCTAAAAAACGATAAGAATTTTAAGTTAAAATAAATACATAAAAAAGGGTAAGGATAAAAATTTAAGATAATCAAAGTCAATTAGCTAAGAAAAATAAAACAATAAAACATATTAAGATCTTTACAAAACATTAAAGTAATAAAATTATGAAACTCTACATGAAAGCCAGACTGAATAAATACTATTTTTTTTTTGTTTAATATAATTTGGAATCAGATTTTTTGCATGCAGGTTACTGATCACATAGCAGCCATGTTTTTGTCATTTTCAATAACTAAAATAGAAACAGGCTTCTTGTCACAGATGACAGTCATGTACTGGTACTGTTTTGTGGGGATTGTTGTTCAGAAGTGTTGTAGCATCAGATTTATTCACCACTTAACTCTGCCGTTGTTTTCAAATGTAATTCATTCATGTTTTAAAACGCTCAGGTATAAAAAAGTGCTTTGAAATTCATGCTAACCACTATATCTATTGTACCACTAGGCATGGCACCGTGTTGCAGCTTTAGTATGTTAGCATGCTCAGTGTAACCAACAGGACTGACTACCCGACTGACTCCATACAGCAATGTTTAGCTAAACTTTTCAGTTTCATCAGAATACCTCATTAGCAGGTTTCTGTTTATTGAGTTTAGACTCATTCCTGTCCCTATGTGGTCTCTTCCTCCCTGAAATCTTGATTCGGATGACTAAACACCGGTTTAGCTCTCCTCAGAGCCTCAGTTAAGAGAACGTCAGTAGGTCGTCCTGTAAGTCCTTCAGTAACTCCTTAAGCAGCTTTTAAAGTGTTATTCTCTGAGGCAGGTATACAGCTTTGTTTTGATCTTCCACATTCTGCTTTTTAGCCATGTGTTTCTGAGATGCGGATGGTTACAGTGGGGCTTGATGAATAAGTGATGGGGTCTTGGACTTCTTAGGTCAATAATGCATGGTATTCTTCATGGAGCGGGCCACTGGGATGCTGCTGTAGCACTTAATGCTAGCTCCTCAGTGGAGAGAGAACTCCAGCTGCAGAAACACTTTGGCTTGTTGTGTAATGTTACATCACTGTTGAGATTATTTAAGCCCTCACTTGTTCCTCGAAGGGTTGTGCCGTGTTGTCTTCATGGTCATGTGATGAAACCTCCAAACATGCAGGAAAAAGAATCATACATTGTTCTGTTGTGTTTTTCTTTTTAATCCAGATAAATAGTTTAATGTAGTATGATATTATTTTATATTAATCATCTGTTGCAAATGATAATTCAAACGACTTCAGTGCCTTTGTCCCTGCAGTCTTCTGCACAGGCTCCATCAAGTGAAGATCTGCATAAAAGCATCAATACATCAGTGTCTCATCAGATTGCATGATGTGTGTTACTTTGTCTAGTTTTCAACAACCAGGCCTGATGATAACCTTTAAATCCATCTAGTTTCAAAGCTGTGTTCATCCATCTCTGCATTAATGCTTTCCATTTCATCTTAAGTTTTTTCCATAGAGCAGAAAATTAGATGCCTATCATCTGGATAGATATTTTAAATCCTGTGACTAACTGCATCAACCACACTTGAGCGACGTCTCACAATCATTTCATGTTTTGTTAAACATACATCAGACATTTCCACCCCACAGTCTCATCAAAGGTCATATTTTAGAAGGGGAAGACAAATGCTTGATACAGAGACAGACATGAAGCGTCTGAACCTGAAAAGGAAACAAAATGGCAGCCAGCGTGCACACACTGAGAGCCAGAGGAAAAAGGGACACACACAAGCAACTCAGTTTGCATCAAACTGCGAACAAAGTTCTTTTGTCCTTGTAGCCAGGAGCTGTAACAAAGCTGCACTGTTCCTTACCTTCATGATTACTTTCTTTAACATAATAGTAAGTCTGTTTCTCAGGCTAAAGATAGCTTTGCTGTAATAAAAAAGGACATAAAACCAACTATTATTGTAACAGTAAAGCACTAAATAGGTGAGTCATACTAAGCCTGGCTGATGAGGTATAATACATTTTGAAACTGTACATTTTACAGTAGTTTGAGTGTTATTTTTCCAATCCAACAGTATGTCATTAATAGACAGGAAGTCATCTTGTCTTTTGACTCATCTTCTGTTTTTCAGACTTAACAGGAGTCCTGCAGGGTCATGTTTTTGGTCCTCCTCTTCTTAATATGAATAAGAAACAACCACAAACATGTCGACTGCAGAAAGTTCTTCATGTATGCAGATAATACATGCAGGCAATAGGAGGTACATTTAGAATGTATGCCTTACACTAAAGTAAAGAGAAGCATGCTAACATTTTTTGTTCTTCCGTGTTGATAATGATTTCAATTTGAACAGATGAAATAAAAAACTACAATTTGAAAAACAGGTTTCAAAAGCTAGGGTTTCATTTAACAAGCAACTGTAAATCATCTTCATCGCAATCAGCTTCTATAACGGCCAAGCCTCAAATGATGACACACAACCAAGGAAATAAAATAACAGAAAGCTTATAAATGCTGCCTTCTTTAGAATGAAAATGTGTTATGACAGATTTTAGATTTGCTATCTTTAATTCATTAATAAATGTTTGAATAATCAGACTCCTTGCTTCTCTCTGATGTTGCTTTTCCACTAAAAGTGATAGGTTCAGTAACATCTGCAGCAAAAACCAGGAATTGAAAAGTGCCTTTTTGTGCACAAACACACTTTTGTTTCTGTTTTGGGGATTGGCACGTGGAATAGTCTCTGAAGTTGATTGAGTCACGCAATCATGAAGGATCTGACACTTTATGATTTACAGTTCAGTCTAAAATTTCAGTCTTGTATTTTTCTGTCTCTTTGTTGAGCTCCTGGTTTTGTGCTCTTAATGTCAATAGTCCATCTTGATTCTTTGCTCTTTATCGTATCATTTGTTTTTGTATATTGATTTTCATGCTTTTAAAGGCCCATCTAGAGAGTTTAATATCAGTTTGCATGCTACATGCTGCCCTCTATAAAAATAAATACGAAATGGATGAATATGGTTTGATACCCTATAACAGGGTTTTGATAAATATTACATATTACAAAGATACATATTGATTCACAGTGTATATGGTTCAGTCCACAACTCTCTTTTTTACCCAGTGAAATGAAGGAGAGAGACGGAGACATAAAAAACAAGAATGATGCAGGAGGAAAATGAAGGACAGAGAAGAGAGAGGTGGAAAAGAAATGAGGGAGTGTGGAGGGGAGCGGCTGGTGGGGATGGTAATCTTCTCCAGGTAGAACGAGATTGGACAGGGTATGAAATATGCCGTCCTCCGGGGTGCAATATGGGGGATGGAAATAAGGGTAGCTTCATATCTGTTGTTATTGTTCCCATGGTGATTACACTGAAACGTCACTCTTGAGGTAGTAAACACGTGACGGGATGGATGGATGGATGGAGGAGCTTAAAAGCTTGAAAGATGAATGTTCTGTTTAACATTCATGAGACTACAAGTGATTCACAGCACGTAGAAGCTGATATTAAGCTGTGGTTTTTACAGCATCTTTTCTAGTATCACAGATTGAATCATGCTGCTCATACACAAACCTAATGCATATGCGTATATGAATTCATACGCTCATGTATACGCTGCTAGCATGAGTTCATGTGTTAAGTGTTCCATGATACAGCTGAGTTTTGTCGGATGAATCACTCCAAGTATTTATGTTCTTTTTCTTTATTGCTTTCCTGTTGACCCGGGGTCAAAGGTCACACTAGTTACCATTTCCTGCCGTAAATGTCAGCGTCAGTGTAACACATTAGAGAGAGGTGATAAAAACGCAAGGGCACAGGAAGTGTGAGGATAAGAAGGCTTAGTTTCTAAATGTACTTCATATTGTCTGCATGTATCATCTGCATACATGAAGAATGACATGGTGGCTTATTTCAAAATGGAACATGGGTATCTCGAGCCAACTGTGTGGCTGATGTTGGTGGAAATAAAGGAGATACTCTGTGGTAATTGCCTTAAAGAACATCACCTCTGTCCCACTGACTACATGTAACAGCAGTACTGTTCAAATTGGGTAAATTGTCTCCAGCAAAGCAGTATCTCTGCTTGATTGGCGGTACACAGTTTGCCACTATGTTGGTTTCTTATTCAAATAGAGGTCCTATAACTGTGCATGTGTTATATAACATTTGATGTTATAATTAATATGACATGTTCAAATTAGAGCTACCTCTAAAAACAGCATGTCACATCCAGATAAAACAGTGATAGAGGTTGATAAAATAAATATTAAAGACGTTCTATAAAAAAACAGTTATCATATTTTTTAGGATCCATCCTAAGGATCTACTTCACCTCGTTAAATATTTAAGTCCTAAACACAAAGTAACTTATTGTGTCCAAATGTGTACTGTTACAGAATCTGACCCTGAACCATGCACACTCTTTAATGCACGCAGTATAAAAGAATATCACAAAATGACTGCTCCACCAGGGGTTTGTGTTTATTCTTCAGAAAACTTGATCCGCTTTTGCTGAGGCCAGCACACATGCAAAGTGCAAAGCTTGTAAACGGGACATTTAGTCAAATTTCAATGTGGCCTGTTAAACCTTAATTGCCTGAAATTGGTTATGTAAGTGGACAGGACTTGGATGATGCCCTCTTTTCCTTCAGCGAGTCGCTCTGAAGATCAAACTCAATACAGACATTTAGCTGCACAGTCCGGTTAGAGGTTTATATAACCCAACATGGCCGCTGCTGTTGTGAAACGATGCAAGAAGTAAGAATAGAAGGAGAGAAACCAGGGCAGGGATAGATGACTTAAACATGGAGCACAAATATTATGGTTTCTGAATCATTATAAACAATGTTATCTATAACAGCCTGAGTATATCAGCAGTTTTCTCACCTTCAGTATATGAATATATAATAGTATATAATGTGCCTATTAAATAAATGGCCTATCAAAAAGGAGCTTGGAGACAATGCAGGACTTAATCATTATGATGCAGCTGTTGATCTGAGGATATATAAATTACTTAATAAATCTACTGAGATGAATGGAGATGATCTGGATACTGCCCGGGGAGGCTTTATGATTCAGACCATGACGTTGTTATATTGCTGGGGCAGTAAAAGAAATACCTTCATATCCTGTGTGTGCAGCAAGTGCATGGCCAGCAGATGTTGTTGTGAACATCTCTTGACACATGAGTGGGAGAAGCAAACACTCAGGGAACAGCAGAACCTCTGAGGCAGATTATCAACCAGACTGCACGCTCAGTCACCAGGATGAGACATGTCCAGGTGGGCAAAGCCGTCTGTCCAAGAAGAAAGACTTTAATAACTTTGGTCTCGAGATTCAGACTGTTTATATAGGGGTCTCCATTAACTCTCATTGAAAACGATTGCTCATGGAACCTTTTATGTTTTATTATTTGTTTGATTCAGTGTTTGGATGTCACATAATAACTTTAGAGACATCAATTCTATAAGGAGAGTCCAGTCCAGTAAATTTCCCCTAATCTGTGTGTCTTGGAGTGCAGTGTACAGGGATTTATATATCATTGGTTGAAAAAGCGAGTGTACAGAGTTTGCCCTGTATTTTTCCAGCATTGCCTTTATCTCATGACCAACAGTGTCTATGCAAACAGAGATAATTGGCTGTAATAAATTTATATCTTTGATTCAACCGGGTTACTAATGAATGTCCTTTTAGATGTACTTTAAAATCTGCACACGTTCGCTGAAGTCTCTGTAACTTACATTACCAGCTTTTTTGTTTTGCCATTCCTGGGCAGGAGAAATATTCCACATTGGTTGCATTTAATAACTTTATAAATGTGGTAATGTAGTGAGCAGGGGTGGGAGCATATATTTATAAAGTTACATCACCATCATGGCTTTTGCAATACAATAATCATGTCACTAGGAACAAAAATGTGTTATTTTAATTTAGACATAATATGACCTTGCCATTTACTCCTAAAAGGTTTAGCTTTAAGGCATTTTGTGTTTGTCAGTTATCAGATTTCATGATGTATCATTACATTTTTGTCAATAATTGCAGAATAGCTGTATTCAGAAGTTATTGTTATCATGGGCAGTGGGATTAGTTGAGTTGTATCGTGCCTTGTCATGTTGTTTTGTGTCGTGGTGTCATTTTGTACTGTGTCGTGTCGTTTTTTCACGTGTTGTATTGTTTCGTATCATGTCGTTTCGTGTCATGTTGTTATGTATCGGGTCCTTTCCTATCGTGTTTTGTCGTGCCATGCCTTTTCATGTTGTTTTATATCGTGTCGTGTCGTTTGTATAGTGTCATTTTGTATCGTATCGTGTCATTTCGAGTCATGTTGTTTTGTAAAATGTGGCGTGTCGTTTGTATCGTGTCATTTTGTATCGTATCGTGTCATTTCGAGTCATGTTGTTTTGTATTGTGTCGTGTCGTTTGTATCGTGTCATTTTGTATCGTATCGTGTCATTTCGTGTCATGTTGTTTTGTATCTTGTCGTGTCGTTTGTATCGTGTCATTTTGTATCGTATCGTGTCATTTCGTGTCATGTTGTTTCGTATCGTGTTGTTTCATGTCATGCTGTGCTGTTTCGTGTTACCTTGCGGTTCCATCCCTAGTAGTTTTATGTATTCCAGTCAGATAAAAACATCTGACTGCTGTAGCTTTAGGCACAGTTGAAAGATACATTAAGAGCAAACAAATCAGTTATTGCCTTGAGGCCAAATAATGTGCTGAAAGACAAAAGGCTCTGTAGAGATAAAGGATAATGAAGACTTTAGTGGATTTCAGCCTAAAATTTGAAGAAGTACAACTTTCTAAACACTATGTTTATTAAGTGGTTTTCTTAATATATTAATTTGAGCAACAGCTTGAAATGCCTGAAGCCATGTGATTGAATGTTGAAATACTTTGCAAAATGAAATAATCAGAAGATTGAAAGGGGATTTAAGCAAGAAGCCTCTTCATACAATTTGTTAAATAAGATATCAATAGTTGTTTGAATGGTGTAATGAGAACAGTGATGCTCCAAAAAAGAGGTGAAAAAACTGAACTAACCTTTGTGAAGCTGCAGTCGATTATTTGATTTCAGTGGCATTGGTGGCACAAGTGGTCTCCTCATGTTTCATTCATTTTGTTTGGTGCTATTATCAGAGACTTTTTTACAGATATGTTTTGGTGGGGGTTTTTTTCTCTAAGGATATTCATAAAAATATGTTGCTCCCTATTTCAACCCAACAGCCAATGAGTCACCATTATATCTCAGTGGGTAGTAAGGGCCATCATTGTTCGGGGATTACTGTGGGAAGGAATTATATTTGATCCTTTGGGGGTTTCAGACATTTGAATGTTAATTGTAAGCATCTCTTTCAGTCATATCCACTGCTGATCTCTAACTCATCTGACACATGACAAGATGTTTCATGATCAGCTCTAGAGTTTGCTCCCAGTAATCCCACATCTGGTGATGCCTAACCATTTGGCTCGTTATACCAGCCTCTCATGACCTACAGAGGGAAGGAAAGGATCAAAGCTACAGGACTAACAGGCTGTTTATGTCTCTCTGTGGCTAATCCTCCAAAATCCCAGTCAACCCTGTCTGAGACTGGCATTCCTCTGCAAACATCAGTCGCCTGCTCTCCTCCCATTGATTCCTCACAAACTCCTGCTGTGGTGGCTTCTTAATCCTCCATTATACAGGCTGTGATGGTAAACAGAGACTTTGTAGACAGGGGCTCTCAGCTGGCTACCTCTAGCTTGTGTTTTGCTTTTCCCTGTAGGTCTTATTAAATGAGATCAAACATCTTTTGGTCTTTTTGTTGCTTCCCGTGCTCTTTCTTTGACTCGTTTTTCTTCGTAACCCTATCGACTGTTTTGGCTGCTGCTATTCAGACATGAAGCCAGTTGGTTAATAGCAACGTTTGTTATCTTTCGAAATGCCAAAATTATCACTTAATTTTTCATGTGTTTAAAATGATTATGCTGCCGCTGTTTATGCCTCATTGGCATCAGCTCTTTGCATTCCAACATCCAGCTTAATGTCCCTCTTTTCTGTTTTTTCTTTCTTTCTTCCAGCCCTCCCCAAATTCCCACTAGGATCTTCTCTTCCCTGTTGGAGACCTTCTCCACCCCCCACATCTAGCAGCCATGGCAGAAGATGCGGACATGCGCAATGAGCTGTCAGACATGCAGCAACGTGCTGACCAGCTGGCCGATGAGGTAAGAACAACGTGTTTCCTGCATCACTTTGGTTTTGGATGTGATGCTGCGTGCAAGCATCTATCCAGAGTCACTCATAGAGACTGAATCGTGTACATTTAGACACATTGCATAATAAATACACAGCTTTTAGGTATAACAGTATATGTGTTTTAAAGATATACCATATGAATTCTTAAATGTATTTGTAATTTCATATTGTAGAGGAGGTTTTAATGATAGAAGCAAACTCGATTCAAAAGAGTCACAAATGTAATTCAGTTCTTGATGCATAATAGTATCAAATCTACAGCACCATACTAATGTCTGCCCAGGGCTGTGGCTGTATTCATGTGTGTTTTGAAGTATGTGTGTTGTGTGTGCAGGTAATAGATTATTCATGCAGCTGACTTTACGTAATACTACATAGTATCATCCTGAGTGTGTTTTTTGTGTGTTTGTGCACATAGCAAAATGTGCACACTTATAAGTGTGAATTTTACAGAAGTGATTGTGATGGTGTGTCCATGTTCACGTGCTGGAATTTGTCTTTGAGCATGTATGTGTGTGTTTGTGTGCGTTTGTGCGTTTGTGCGTGTGTGCGTGTGTCATCAGCAGTCAGAGTTATAGACAGAGATAGTCTCCGCCATGGCCCAGAGCAGATGAACTCACACCCCTCCAGCTTCACATATGACTCACACTGGCACAGCTGAGCGGAATATTAAACACACAGTCACACACGAACACACACATGCATGAACATAGGGCATGCACAAAATGGCGGCATCAGAATAATACTTTTTGCCTCAGTGACATTGACCTACGAGATCTCTTGGGATCGGAAAACAGCTTGTGTTTTTGTTATTTCATATTGAAGATTCAAGCCCAGGTTCTAGACTGATGCAGATGAATTCTCGCTGCTTGACGTCAGATGAACAAGAAACAAATAGAAATTGAGAATCTGTGAAAATAAGAGATAAAGGAATGAGCATGAGCTGGAAAGGAGGAAGAAGGGACAATAGACTGACTACATCAAAGATGGCAGCTTAAATCAAAGCTAGTTTGATTCCTAACACCTCTTCTTCATCCCTCCTTCCCTGCTCCAGTGGATCAGCCGGGCTCCCCATGAGCTGTCTCATTGTAAGAGGAAGTTGTTATAACAGAGTGCCATCCCTGCAGAGTGGTTATGGCTAGCAATTTGTGCTGTGCAGCCACACTTCTCAGAAAGGCATGCAGCTGTATCTGTGTGTATGTCATTATCAGCACACAAGCTCTTAATGATATTAGATATCAAACAGACTTAGCGGAGGGTATAAAGAGGGAGACTCAAAGTTACTTTTCTGTGCACAGCTGCTTCATTCCAGAGAAATAAGCCAGATCTGAAACATGTTGACAGTATTCTGGCTTTGAGATTAAATCCAGATCACTGTTAGACTCACATTATTGACAGTTTTATAAGCTACATATGTTCAAAACTACCATAAGAAGACCAGGCATATTCATATTTAAGTACAAACAGAAGGTCTCTGTGAGTTCATGTCAATAAACATGCAAGATTGATCCATTTGTGTCCCTGTGATTGGCTGGATCGACTCAACTTTGTTATTCTGCATGCACACTTACACAATTCAATGACCGTACATACCAGAGACTGAAGACACCTTAAGATATGTGATTTATTTATTCTCCTTTTCACATCTGTTCTCTGTCCCTTTGATGGTGTCTTAAGATGTTCATTCATCACAGTGATTTTCAAACTAACCGTATCTTTTATTTCTCCACAGTCCTTGGAGAGCACTCGTCGTATGCTGCAACTGGTGGAAGAGGTGAGAACAATACAATCATTTTATAATTAAACTGTAAAGAATATACTACTCTGAGTCTTGGCAGAGGTGATTCACTTAGAAAAAACTGCTGCACCCTGTTCTTTGCCTGGCTCTCCTCTGGCTTTCACAAAATGGTCGGTAGTCCTCTCAGGGGATGGATAAAGTAGGATTCTGTTACTTTTATTGGATTTTTCCTTACAGAGGGGAGGAGGACAGGCACACCGTGTTAGTATAAAGTAATAAGATGTGCATATTTTGAGCTTTTTAGTGGAAAGTAATTATATTTTATAGATAAGATAATTTACTTTTGACAAATTGGACAAACTCTCAATTTCTAAGGAATCTAGGTTGGAGCAGAGCTGGATGCTAAAAGGTTCAGCGACAACTGTAAGAAGCTCCTTCTGTTTGGTTCAGATGTTGTTATATAATAAAAAGGTAAGAAGTGTTAAATATGAAAGTCAGCTTGTCTCTGTGACGGAAAATTAGAGGATTTAAACGGTAACCATGAAGTCTTATTTTGAGGATTGCAAAGCTGATCAAAAAGGGTGTTAACAGGTAGCATGGTGCAGTATCTCAAGTTTTTAGCAGACCATGACATAGCAGAGAGACTTGACTAATGGACAGTAAGAACATCTTACCCCCTCAGAGAGCATCCATCTCTGTTAACATTCAACACAATTTTAACAGTCTAATCTTAAGGCTCTGTCGTCACCGCCTGTGCACTTTTATGTTAATCACATAACGGCATAATATTGATCCTCTAGTGTGGGATTTTTCATTGCAGAAGCAGGGGAGGCACATTGTGTAAACACACAGTGGGAGCTTCAAATGCACACACAATCAGACGTACACACACACACACACACACACAGGGCTGTTCCATCCTGCCAGCTGCGCTGTTCTACGGTGCTGCTGTCTCGCCCTTGTGACGTCTTTGTGACTACCTTCAGTGCCGGCCAAGCAGCGAAACAACTCGGCCCAACCATCACGCCTCTGTGACATTTACATTGAAGGCGAGATGTTACTGGGCCGTAAATATCCCGGCAGTATACATGGGGCTTAAGACTGAGCCAGGAGACTCTTAGACTGCTCGCTTAGCCAAACACTAAGACTGGCAGCATGGAGAATCAGCCAGTCTGCCTGTTTCCAAAAGTTAAAAATACACCCAAGTTTTAAAGCTTAGTATTTAATACATGAGACATTTTCTGCTCTAGCTAAAGATGCACCAGTCTTATTTCTTTTCTAATCAAGGATGGCCTGCGCAAATGATTTGTGGACTGACTAGCAAACTGGCCACTGTTAGGTCTTTTGGTTGTCACCGTATTGATTTATAAACCTACTGAATCCATATTCAAGACTCAGCTGTAACATACAAATTATTACAGTGCTGTGCTCCAACTTGTCTCGTCAGATGCTGAGTAAAGGTAATCTTTATTTAGCTGGATGTCATATTTGAATAAAAACAGTTTCATGACAAAAATTATAGAGCAGCAGCCGACACATGATTAAACAGAAGGCTTTTAAATCCCAAGGAAAAACACATTACATACAGTAATACATCAACGAGGCAGAAAGATTGAGTTATGTGTTAGTGAGTAAAAATTGTTTCAGCCTTAAATGAGCACTTTAATTATTTAACCATGTTATGGATCAAGGATGAGTGAACCATGTGTTGTATTAATAGCATAATATGTGAAATAAACCAACATCAGAGAGTCAGAGACAGACATAAGCATGCACACGCAGACCATGTACATTGCTGTCCTACACTGAGACTAAAGGCAAGGAGAAACAGGGGCAGGAAGACTCAGAGTCAATTCAAAAAGCCGACAAAAAATGGAAGGAATGAAAGGGAGAGTGAAGGAAAGAAGAAAAGGCGTGGACAGCCAGTGGGGGTGGGGGGGCGTCTAGCAAGCTCTCTGTGCTGATCTCAAGGTCATATTGATCATCAGTCGACGTGTCTCACCACACAGCCCCACCCTCCTCACACTGCAGGAAAAAAGAGATTAACAAATACAGCTTTTGATGTTTCTACGCCATCGTCACACAAACCGGCAACAAGGTTTGCATGCTCACATTTAGGATACTCTTGATATGACTCATTAATCATTCAAACGTGTGAATTTAAGAAATCCATCAAAATGTAGAAGAGGGGAGGGGTGGTTTGAAATGTTGCAGTCATCACTTAATATGTTGCTTTGAAAAAATAAAGAAATACTGTTAAAGAAATGACTGTGCCTCAGTTTAGCTGCAATCATGAGGTAGAAATAAGATATTCAGATGAACGAAGAATGTCATTATACTCTACTTCCTGTAGGATCTGACTGCAATGTCTAATCCATAATTTGGTGCTAATGAAAAAGCTGTATATGTGCTTTCATTCTGCCAAATTATGTTTAATATTTACATATAATAACAGCTGATTTGAGTGAGGCTTCAGCACTGAACGGTCTCCAGAGCTGTATTTGATCACGTTGGATTCATCCTCGGAGATCATCCCTCCACCACTCTGGGATTTCTCTTGGGCTGAAGCTTGCAGAGCTACAGAATAATTGATACGCCACCTTCTCCTTATGGCTCCCTTCTCGCCTCTCAAACATCAGTGTGGTTTCCTCCCAAACTGCTGAGAAGGCAGGGGGGGATGGTGTGTGTAATCATGTGTATGTGTGCATCATAGTGTGTTTGTACCCTGACACACCATAATCGTATTTATGCCTATCAGGCTGTACCAGGTGCCACATCTAAGCATGGCAGAGCTGCATTTCTAAGGAGCAGAGAGGAAGAAGAGTGTAAGCAAGTGTCACTCTCCTCTGCCTGCTCTCTGCAGGATCAAAACCTGCAGCAAACCAACCCTGTCAATGACTTAAAGCTTTACTGCTGCACTCATAGCCCAGCTGTTCAAAAGGGTTATAGTCTGAGAGGAAGGAAAATGTGAGGGCTGAAAAAAGACAATCTTCATTTTAAACATGAAGGAAAAATAGTCTGGCTTAGATCAGAAGCTTTACTTGTGCAAGGTCCACGGATCTAACAGCTGCTGATTCTCAGACAGAATGAGTGTTTGGATCCTGGGTTATTTATTGTGCCATTTGTACATTAAAATCCAACTGCATCCTTTGCTGTCAGCAGTACTGTTGTTAATCTCCTGGGGTCTATTTCATGCTTAAGGTGTAATGGCCAGATGACCACAGTCTCTCTAATCAATACCGACCTCCAGGCTAATGTAAGGGGAGCAAATATTCTAATTTGTGTCATTGGGTGAACAAGAACACAAACAAAATGATCCCAGGGTATTAGGTCAAGTAGTTCATCAGACATCCTTTGATATTTGAAGTTGTGTTCTGTGTTTGACTTTTGATATTTAGTGAAATAAATCCACATTTTGGTGCCAAATAAAGCTCTTCAGCGTCTGGCTGTAGCTTTATATGAAGGAAAAGAATGTACAGACTTGTGATTAATATAGTTTCACTCATATAACTCTACCTAAACCAGTTATCAAAACCATCTCCACACTGGTGATCCAGGGCTAACCTGGCTGAGTGTCATTATCTGAACTCATTGTATTTTAGTGCATTAAAGAATCTAAAATCAAACATGCTAAATGTTGGGAAACAGTAGGTAACAATTAATATAACTGCAACTCTGCACCACAAAAAAACATTACTGTGAAAGGTCAAAAAGCAAAAGGTGAAGGGGAAACTGCTTACGCTTGCTCATATTTTTCAGTGGTCACTGATTTGTTAAACTGCTGTAGCCTCATACCTGACCTCTATTTCCTTTTATGCTCTCTCCCTCCATCATCCCTCATTTCTACTCTCGGGAATAGAGCAAAGATGCCGGCATCAGGACTTTGGTTATGCTGGACGAGCAGGGAGGTAAGACTGCAAGGAGGGAGATACTATTTTGTGACATTCCTGTTTATAAAGCGACTAAAAACAAAGCTATTAACATTTAATTAAACAGTTTAATGATTATATTTTCTGTATTCAGTAAAATAAATAAGTTCTGCTTTTATGAAAAAAGGGACATTATAATCTACACATAGCATTGTTGGTGATATTTTTATCGTCTTTGAACACGTTAATATATTAATTGTTTCATATGTAGTTGCTTGTTTTCATTTAATGCTTTTTCTTCTCTGATTCATTGTTTTTATTGATTTCTTTAGATTTTCTGTTTGGGTTTTGATTCTGTGCATGGTCCGTTTGATGAAGAGTGCCCATTTAACTTGAGGAACTTTCTTTCTTTAGCTTTCCTTAACCTTTTTTTCCTTTGGCTAACATTCTTCTTTTTGTGTTTGCCTAACTGCTTTTGGTTTGCCACAGGCTTTCTTTTATGTTCTTTAGATAACAAGGGCAGCAGAAGGAGATTTATTAAGTGCCAAATTATTTCATGCTAACCCCTGCAGTGCCAAAACCTACAGCTCATCATCACGATAAATCACTCATGTCCAGAATTTACCTGGGTCAAGTGTTGATCCTGTAGCTGCTGATGGCAGGGGGGCTGTCCTTGGATCTATCTGGGCTTCAGTCTTCTTCAGACATCAAAACATTTTGATGTTAAAATGATGCGAAAGAAGACATGTTGGTGAAAAAACAACTCGCCTTAAGTGTGATGCCAACACATTATACATTTCACAACATCAGCTAATGAGCTGTGAATCAACAAACAATCAAGTTTACCATATTTAGCAATGTAACATACGATAACAGTGATATTATCCCACTGGTTTTGGCCTTTCCTGTAAATAATACAAGGAGTCTGAATGCCCAGCATGTCAGAGAACGCCTCAACAGGCCCTGCCATCATGCTAACAGTCCAGCGGTGTAAAAACACAAGTGGTGGATTTTTAAAAGAAGGCAGAAAAACGATCGATTTAGCTGGTAGTGACAAAATTTGTATCACTTCTCCACCAACCCATACACTGATTTGTACAATCCCTGGTCAGATGCAAAAAAAATGAAAGGTCAACTGTGCAACATTGACTCGTTGATATTTATAATGTGAAACTGTAAAAGGGAATCCTTCTCTTCATTCAGCTCTAGGTGGGACTTAGCCCTCAGCTTTCCCATTGGCTGGGAGGCATGTTTCACCAATCCCATCAGAGAGAGCTTTAATTGCACCGTATGATTGTTTACTCAAGGGGATAAAAACTCTATCCCTTTTGTGATCCATTTATCCTCTCAACCCCAGTGTCCAAAGAGCTATTCTACACCACAGGATCACCTCTCCAAAACCAATTTCAATGGTTGGCTGGACACACAGGCGGCTGTAAGCCTGAGCTGACCTTTGACCCTGTGTTATTGATTTTATGCAGGCAGGAGCCTGTAGCTAAGTTGTATGTGATTCTGTAGAGGTTTGCTTTTTTGGTGAAGTTAAATATAAACCCATGACAGCTGATCATTTTGTCTTTACAGTCATTCTTAAATCAGCACAGCATGACCAAGCTATTACCCCACTCACTGTAATAACACAGATATAACATGCATCCCTTTCATGGTTTAATATTCAGTATTTACATGAATGCATGCCATCCAGGGATTTTACAAAACTAAAAAAATGTCAATGAATTACTTTTTGAATCCGCTCCATATTTAACTGTGCCTCACCCTTTCACACGCTGCCTGCTCCCTGTTTCCTTTAACCACAAGCAGGATGGTAAATTCTTTGTGCTGCAGAAAAGTCACCAGCCACCACATCAGCATGACAAAGGCCCTGACGCTCATAAACCAGAATCCTATTATACTTACAATCCATGAAATTCCTGAAATATTTGCAAAGCCAGACAAAGCAGTGCAGGCGGTTTTAAGCCAAGTAAGCAGGTTTATTGACTACATTGTGGCAGCAAATTCTAACAATGCGATAAGTCACATGTGATATGTGAACCAACAGAGAAGCTTCTCGAAGGGTTTCTTTATTTAGAAACATATGACTGCCATGCATCCATTCACAGCCTGTAAGGATCATGTATGTGCTCAGGTGTATAACCCCAATTCCAAAGAAGTGTGGACGCTGTGTGATAGAAGTGCAAATACAACACATCAAATGCAAGAAATTGTAATGTTTAATGAGAAATATATTCTCTTCAAATTGAGGTCAGCAGCATGTCGTTAAACAGTTTGGACAGGTACAAGAACACACTACAAAGCTTTTTATATAAGTCATCTGGAGGAACGTCCCCAAACTGATTTGGTTAACTTGCAATGACGGGCTCTAAAAAGGGCCAGAGAGGCTGAGTCTCTCAGAGGTAAAGATGGGAAGATGTTCATCACTTTGTGAGTGACTACATCACAAAATAGTACAACAATTCAATTTGATATGTTGTCTTTGAACTATTTTAAATGTGATACAGGGTTTATGAGATTTTCAATCCTTCAAATTCTGTTTTACTGGCATTTTACGCAGAGCCCAAACCTTTTTGGAAATGGGGTTCAAGTAACATTTATTATCAGCAGCTTGTACAGCTGCCTTAAGGGCTTATTCAGGATAAAGAACATGTATTATTGCACAGTGATAAAGCTACCCAGTGTCTCGTTCAGTTTAGGCTAAGAATGATGTATTATTTTGAAAAGGAGCAACTTTAGCTCACTGCTGGAGCGAAAAAAACAAAAAAACATACTAACTAAACAAACAAACAAACAAATGAATAAATAAATATAAAGTGGTAAAATAAAAAGTACATGATGCATTCAACATGTCTTTACTTTAGACTAGAAATGTTTTAACATTAGCTCTAAAATTGATTTTAAAAATATGTACTTCTGGGGAGCAGTTTCATAGTCTTGTTCCCTGGCTTAGACACTTAGCATGTGTAAAACGACAACAACTAAAAAAGAATAAACATTTAGTGTTTTTTTATTGTTTCTCTTTCAAAGAGCTGGATAGAAATGGGACACACATTTTATGTCTGTATGCTAAATATGAAGCTACAGCCGGGAGACTGCTAGCTTAGCGTTGACACTTATTAAAGTAGCGGCTAATGGCTATCTCAGCTCTCTCTTTGGTTGGGTTGCTACAAACATGTCTAAAGATCACTCATTGATGTCTCATGTCATTCATATTAAGTTCGCAAAAAGTGAGGTTAAAGAACAAGATGGGTTTTTCTCTAATCTGTGGTCAAATCCAACAAAAGCTAATAAAACTGAGATTATTTTTTTTAGCGAAAGAGCCGGCTAGCTATCACATTTCATTTCTTGTTTTTATGAGACGCTACCCAACAACTTGATGTAGCTTTGTTTCAGCATACAGATGTAAAATGTAATAACCATCCTAATGTAATTCTCAATACAAATTGAATAATACATTTCCAAAAGTTTGAGGAGACGTAATATTTTAAGTTAAGTCTTAATTTCGAGTTGTGATACGCAACGCTTACACACAGTTGAGTAAACGTTTCTCTCAATTACTGCTCATCATGACTCATATTTCTGTCACTCAGTCAATAAAATTCATTCCATTACTGTCATCCCTTTGTCCTGACCAGAGCAACTCGATCGTGTTGAAGATGGCATGAACCATATCAACCAAGACATGAAGGAAGCCGAGAAAAATTTAAAAGATTTAGGGAAATGCTGTGGGCTTTTCATATGTCCATGTAACAAGTAGGTACTGACAACGTGCCCCAAAGGTCCTTTACATATGTGGTGGCGTCCAGTTTTTCCTCTTTTTTTTTTCGTTTTCGCATTACTTTCTTTCGTCACAGTGAGTGTCTGAAGTTGTTGTCTTCTCTCCTTTGTCCTTTCTTTATCTCTCTCTTCTTCTCTTCTTCTTCTTTTCTCTCTTCTTGTGCTTCGTTCTGTGGGGGATAAATGACTTGTGTTTAATCAGAGCAACTGGAGCGCATCGAGGAGGGAATGGACCAAATCAATAAGGACATGAAGGATGCAGAAAAGAATTTGAACGATCTAGGGAAATTCTGTGGTCTTTGCTCCTGTCCATGTAACAAGTAGGTGCTGCTTGCCTGCCTGCCTGCCTGCCATTAAGAAATAAGAGTAAATATCTGAGGAATCAAAAAAATAATCGAGGTAGAAGTGACATCATGATGGCCATCAGCCAATACTCGCTCTTCTACAGTCTGAAACAAACCTAAACTTCCCTTTGCATCTTTACGGAGTGGACACAGGAGGCCATGACGCACTGTCAGATATCGAACACACAGTCACACCTGAAGTCAACTGAAATTTAAATTCTTCACATTCAACGTAAGGGAAAAAAATCAGATAATACTATTTGAATTAATATAATTTATCTCTAACAGCTAGCATTTTAAGATGCTGATGATATTTTACAAATGTGGGACCCATCATGTTAGCTTCATATTCTGCAGTGCAAGCTAGCAAGTAGCTAAACAAGTTTCTCAAACATTAGCTGTTTTTATTTCACTTTGAGTTGTTCAAAACACAGCTGCTGCTAACCACTAGCTTATGACCCCAGTCAAACATTTAATGCCTTTGTGTTTGGTCTAATAGGACAAACTACACCTATTGAAATACATACTGACATTCTCTGTATTAACCAAAAAATCATGCTCCACCCAGTGAACTTTAACAGTGCCATCACTGCAGTACAATGAACAAAACCTGTTACCTTTTTGGTATTAACAATGTTTACAGAACAACAGCACTAACAACACAATCATTTATCAATATACTCAGATTTTTAATCAAAACCAAATTTAAATTTCAGTTCCACTTTGAGGTGAATTCAGACAATGCAGACACACACTGCGGGCACATGCAGCAGCCTTTGGTACTGTTGGACGTTCACCAACAGATTGGCCCCCCGACATACAGTATCCCAGGATTCATAGCTACCTAAATGTATCTTTGCTGCTGCTTTTGCACTGTCCAACCAGAGATGCACATATGGACTGGGAAGATCCAAATCCTTTAAAGCCATCCTCAAAAAGTCCAGTCCTTCACGTAAGCACTTCCTCACTTAGTCAAGGTCATGGTTCATCTTCAAGTGCCTCTCTTATCACTCTTCTACCAAGTGCCATTCTCCAAGCGCCCTATTCTCTAAGCGTCCACTTCTCCAAAGACCTTTATAACAGGAGTCATCTACAGTATATGCAGCTGCAGCCAATGTAGAAGTCTCACTCTTAATATTCCTCATGATTCCTCCAGAAATGGAGTTAGTTGCATTAAAAAGTGGCCCTCCAAACATTCAAATGACAGAGATTCAATCAAAAGAGCAGGGCTGTGGCTTCCAAAGCATCTTGGTAGTCTGATCACTTCGTCTGTTGACTCCTGCTGGAGATCTGGTGATCTTGGTACTAAAATGCCTTTGGTCAGCCTGGTCCAGAACTGTTTGACACTTCTCCTCATCTGCATGATCTCTACCTCTATCGCACCGCTCTAACATTGCGTAGATCTTCACCTCTTCGCAGGATACGAAACCTTTCTGTTTCCCCCCCAAAGCACCCTTCTCCCCCTACTACCATTTTGAACCACAAAGTGCCAATGACATGGAATGACTGGCGAGCATGACCCTTTGAATGCTCATGCATGCATGACAATGCAACTCATAACAGGACTGCTACATATGATGATGCTGTGATTAACAATGAAGTTGATATTGATGATGTCTATGGTGATGATGAACAAATCTTTGTTTTATTCAGCACAAGCAGTATAAAGCCTGCTGTCTTTTTTTGGTGAATGGGGATTCAAAAGAAGAAAGTCAAGTCAATTTTCTCTTTTTCTTAATTGAAGAATGCTTAAATGTAAAACAGGGATTTGAGAAAAAGTAATAAAACAGACACAGGCAAGACGTTTCATTGTGAAAAGAAAGGCAGTGAATGCATCACTGAAAAACAAAAGTGACCCAGTGTGACACGTTCAAAGCAAACTGAGAAAAACAGGAGTGATCTGAGTCGTTCCTGGGAGATGGAAACTAGGTTAGGACACATGCGCAGTAAGATATTTCACTGTTGCAGACATGTTGGTTCTGTAAAATGGGTACATCATGCTGCTGCGCATGTACCGCGTGGTACCCTTGACTTTACATGGCTGAGCGTGGCGATCCAGCACACTGCCTTGTTTTCCTTCTGCTTCTGCTGCAGTTTCTCTGCAGTGCCACCTCTCCTGCAGAGCACTAAGCTAAATTCCCCTTTTATCTGGCACTGGCTGTTTCAACATTACTGTTCGCTAAGCTGCCTCTCCTGAGGGGCGCTCACTCACATGTAGGTCAGCCGTATCAGATAGTGGCATGATAGCCTGCTGGGAAGTTGACTCAAAGTGAATGCACACATAGATGGACGCTAGAAAGACAAAGGACACGTTTTTCTGATGGAATTTTTCAACACTTAAAGAGAGAGACTTAATTCCATTATACGAACCAGGATATGTCTTAATCCCCTCAGCATGCAGGCTGTCAGAATTAGCTGACTCCTGAAGTTTTGGTGCTTAATGTTTTGGATTCTGACTGTCTTCATGCCACTGTTGGTGGACTTTGATTGTTGTAAAGCTTCATTTGGAGTCAGCAAATGAATTAAAAAGGTTTCAGTTTTACCATTGGGTCTGTAATACTCATAAGATCTAATCATATCATCTCATTTCAGCAGCAAAGCTGATTAGAAAAGTGCATTATATCCATTCTGAGGCTGCAGGGAAGCAAAAGCACAGGATGATAGACTGGATGTCAAATGAGAGGAGAGAAGAGGAGAGAAGAGGAGAGGAGAGGAGAGGAGAGGAGAGGAGAGGAGAGGAGAGGAGAGGAGAGGAGAGGAGAGGAGAGGAGAGGAGAGGAGAGGAACAGACTCAGACAAGGGTAGCATGTGTGTTTACCACACTGGTGAGTGTCAGCAGGGACAGAGAGCCAAGCATAGCTTTGCCTCAGTCCATTTCTATTAATAAAGCAGTGTAGGAGGCTGAGCAATCACCATCCCTGATACAGCTAAAACACATCCACACCGCACTCTTTGGTTATGCAAAAAGAAAAAAAAGATCCTATGAAACTGTTGAACAGGTGCAGACAAAATATGTATAGAAATGAGATTAACGGCTCATGAATATGTGTGTTAATCTGCCTGAAAGATAAAACATGTCAGCCTGGCCAGTCTTCAAAAAAGCCTTAAAATATATGAGACACAAACATGATAAAACTTCAACCTCTACCTCTGAAACCTTTCACTCTGTTCCGACTGTGTGGTGCCAAATCAGAAGCTGAATCTTAACGGCAAACTGAGGTGACATTCTTGATGCCACTCAAAACAGCTACAATTTAATAATCTAATTCTTTACACTGTAAAGACAGACGTGTATACAGATGAATCTGACTCCTCTTCATCACTGCTGAGCTCAGAGTCTAGAAGCAGAGCAGTGATATTTAAAGATCACAAAGCGAGGGAGGGGTTAGAGGTGCGGGTGTTACAGCAGGTGTTATTCTCTGTTAACTCACTCCAGTTTCTTTTTTTTAATTTTGTTTTGTTTTCTTCTGTCATTTGGCAGTTTGTTCTCCACGTTAACCGTCGTACCTCCCAACAGTGTTACAGTCCTGTACACTCTATGTTTTGTGTGTCTGCTACAAGCTTGTCTCCTCTCTGTTTTCTGTCACACTGGGACATTTAATTGTGTGTGGGAGGGTGGGGGGTAAGGTTTATGATTTCAACCTCACAGAAAGTGGGATGGTTTAAAGAAAAAAGTGGAAAGGGGAGAAGTATTTCTCCCATATTTGGTCATATTACACGTAGAAGCTTTTAAATGCATGCTTAATTTCAAACAAGAGACAGATGTGACTTGTGCCTGATTCTGAACAGTATGTTATATACCTACAAGATATAACATCACACACATTGATATTGTGTTAACAACAGAATGAGTCTGAACTTACTAAACCCAATCTACCAACCAGTCTCTGCCTGCTATGCTTTGCTTGATTTAGTCTAGTCCCTATCATATATTTATGTACCGTATGCATGAACCCAAATAACACCTTTGTGTCAGTTGATCACGCCACATACAGAACCTCAAATCCAAGGCTATCTATGTAAATGTAACAAATGGGAAGCCTGCCTGGTTGAGGTAAACAATAACATGTTTGGTCAAACTGTGGAGTAACTGTCCCTCCTCAATCCTCACCTTCGCTGTCGATGGACAGGATGAAGAGCGGAGCCAGCAAGGCCTGGGGGAACAACCAAGACGGGGTGGTGGCCAGCCAGCCCGCCCGCGTGGTCGATGAGCGCGAACAGATGGCCATCAGTGGAGGTTTCATCCGCAGGTATGAGAGGCTTGAGCTTTATTCATTGAAGTACTTGAAGTTTAAAATAGACTGGTAGGAAAGAAGGAAGAGGGGATGATGTGATGGGTTGTTAAGGTATGAACAGGTGGACAGAGAGAGGTACTGTATGTGTATTCATATTGGAGGAATATGGGTGTTCTGGAAACGGAGAGATGGTGCAGACCTTTAGGGGTGTAAGCATATTATGAATGGATGCACAGAGAAAGAAATCGCATAGTAAGTACAGATTTAAGATGAGACATTTTGAAAATCTGAATTTTTGATTGCTCTCTGGGAATTAAATATAAATACTAAGCTTAAGGCCTTATATCAAATATGAAACTACAACAAGGATATAGTTAACTCTGGCATGGTTAAGGGAACCAATGATCTCAAGTCCAGCAACTCAGATCACTACTTTTTTGTAATACGTTGTTTATTTGAACATTAAAACATAGTAATGTCTTCTGCCGGAGACAAGAGGAGAAAAAAACCTCTGACCAGGCTTTCTTTAGCTTTGGTTGGGAGAAGATCAACTATTTCTAGGAACCCTGTTCCCTTACAGTGAACTTGTGGAGTTTAAAAATGAAGTGAGTTGTATAGGGAAAATTAAGCATTTTCCCAGCTTGACAAAAAAAAAGAGATAAGATAGGAGAGGCTTTTTTGCTCCATTATGCCTGTATTTGATAGGAAAGCTGTAGAGAGACAGGACATGTTTGAAGGAGAGCGTGGGGAATGATGTGCAACAAAGGGACGAAGTTGGAACCCACAGTATCTACGATAAGGACTATCGCTTCTGTATACTGGGCGCACTTTAACTGAGCTAAACCGACGCCCCAAGAGAGACTTTTTAATCACACGCACAAGAAAGGTTCTCTCTCGAGGATCAGCTGCTAAACCTTAAAGACCCCATATTTAATCCTGCTTTAATAAATAATATGACAACACTGGCTAATTTTTTATGAGCATATACTCGCTAAACTCATAACACCTGGCATCAGCCTGTGAGTTGTACTTCACAGTATTTAGTTCTGTTTAGTAACAGAAAATGCTAGCATATAAATAAGGTGGTTATGATAATACCCATAAAGCATCAACATCTGAAAAACAATCATTGTAGAAGTATAAGCATGCTGACAGTAGCATATAGTTCAAGCCTTAATTTGATTTTGATAATGCCGCATTGTGACCGTTAATTCAATTTAGAGGTGTGCTAATGAGCTGTCGCCAGTGAAAACACTCTGAGTAACATTTATAACTACAAGTGAGGAAATTCTACCAGCATCTTTAATGGCATCAAGAGGTTATGTGACATTATCTACAAGTCTGCTGGTTGGGTGTTTAGGGACACGAGAGAAAGCTGAAGTTAAGTGGATACGAAGAGGCAGAAAGGAGGTCAGGAGTTTAATTAATTCTGTGGCTCTTATTTCTTTGTCTCATACATCTGTAATATAAAACATCTGTAAACTGAAGTGATGATGATTTGATCCCAATAGACTTAGACAAGCAAATGTGCCGTGAAAATTTCAACAACCTGCTGGAGTCTTTATGTCGCACCTTACAAATTGAAGTTCAAAGACTGTAATGATCAAGAGTAATATTATTTGAGTTGTATTTTATGTTTCAGTCCTATCCCAATATTAAATCTCTGCCATGTGTAAATGTAATTTTCTTTTAATCCATATTCATCCCTGTGAACTCAAAATGAATTCAAAAGGTTATTTTGTTCTTTTAATTAAATTGGACCAGATTTGAAAATGGGGAGGTATCGTACTTACTGTGTGTTATCTCTGTTATTAAATATTAAAATTATTAATCAGGTGAAGCACATTGTAAAGGACAAAGTATTTTGAGCAGTAAGTAATTAGATCTACAGGAAGTAATTACTGGGTGTAAACAGAATATAAACTCTGATGCAAAGATTCTCCATAGTGTCCAGATGGCTGCTCTGAGTTCAGACTCCGGGTTCTTTAGAAGACACAAAAGAGATCAGAGGGGAAATATGGAAGAGAGCATCACAAAGGGCTCAGGCATCACCTTCCTGAACCTGGTCAACATGGCAATATGTGGTGTGTGTGGCCTGGTGTTTATACAAACATCAAAGTATTAAAAATCGCCCTTGTGTGTGTTTGTGTTTAGGGTAACAGATGATGCCCGAGAAAATGAGATGGACGAGAACCTGGAGCAGGTGGGAGGCATCATTGGTAACCTGCGCCACATGGCTCTGGACATGGGCAACGAGATCGACACCCAGAATCGCCAGATCGACAGGATCATGGAGAAGGTAACACACAGGAGAAGATCTATATATATTTTTTTGTCTTGTTTATTACACTCTTATATTTATTAATTTTGCATTATGTGCACAATTTATCTTTATTCAACTATTTCTAACTTTGTAAATGATTTGAAATGTTTAATCTTTATAGTATAGTATAGTATAGTATAGTATAGTATAGTATAGGATAGGATAGGATAGGATAGGATAGGATAGTACAGTATTGGCTAGTATAGGATAGGATAGGAAAGTATAGTATAGGCTAGTATAGGATAGGATAGGAAAGTATAGTATAGACTAGTATAGGATAGGATAGGATAGGATAGGATAGGATAGAATGGCATAACATTGTGTAGTATAGTACAGTATAGTACAGCATAGAATATCATAACATAGTATAACATAGTATAGCATAGCATAACATATTATAGTATAGCATAGCATATAGTATAGTATAGTATTGTATAGTTTAGTATAGTATAGTATAGTATAGCATAACATATTATACTATAGTATAGCATAGCATAGCATATAGTATAGTATAGTATAGTATAACATATTATAGTATAGCATAGCCTAGCATATAGTATAGTATGGTATAGTATAGTATAGTATAACATATTATACTATAGCTTAGCCTAGCATATAGTATAGTATAGTATAGTATAGTATAGTATAGTATAGTATAGTATAACATATTATAGTATAGCATAGCATAGCATATAGTATAGTATAGTATAGTATAATATAACATATTATAGTATAGCATAGCATATAGTATAGTATAGTATAGTATAGTATAGTATAGTATAGTATAGTATAGTATAGTATAGTATAGTACAGTATAGTATAACATATTATAGTATAGCATAGTATAGCATATAGTATAGTATAGCATAGCATAGCATAGCATATAGTATAGTATAGTATAGTATGGCATATCAAAGTCAAATTCCTTGTTTACTGAAGTCAAAATTTCTTGTGTGTTCAAGCATACTTGGCGAATAAAGCTGATTCTGATTCTGATTCTGATCATAGTATAGTATAGCATATAGTATAGTATGACATAACATAGTATACTAAAGTACAGCATAGCATAGCATTACAGCATAGCACAGCATATATCGTATTTTCACTATATCCAAGGCCCTCAATGTTAGCTAAAGCTATAATCCATCATAATTCCATTGTAGTTTTATGGTATTCATAGATCAAATTTAAATTGTATTTAAAAGTTGTTACATCTGTTTGGCATTGAGGAGATTTCTTACTACTCAATCTAACTGAGTTGTAAAGAGCATAAATATAACAATAAAAAAATATTGTGAGATAGCAGCAAGCTTATATCCTTCTCCTGCTTCTGTCTCCTCTCCTCCTCCACCCAGGCTGATTCCAACAAGACCAGGATTGACGAGGCCAACCAGCGCGCCACAAAGATGCTGGGCAGTGGCTAAACGCTATAAGTTCAGAGCGTGGGCTTCCCGCGCCGCACGTCGTCAGGCGCTGACATGCTTTCATCATGGTATTGACCTTCTAGGTTTGCACACATGCACATATCACCTCCCCTCCCCATTGTAAATGTTGTTCTGTGTGTCGTCTGTCGAGCTTTTTCAAGATGATTGTCCTCGTAAAAAGATGATTTCTTATACTCCGTATATCATTCTTTCCAAAGGTTGTATATAGTGCTGACTTGATGGCTCTCTAGCTCACCTGTGAAGTTTTTATCTCTTTATCAATATATATATATCATATATTATAAAATATATCATATATAATATATAATATATATATATATTTAAAAGTACACTGCTCTGGATGATACGTATATAATAGGAATGCTATACAAGCTGTTTGTTTGATTATTTTCCTTTTCAGTATCTCAGTATCGTCTTAGTAAAACTGTGTCATTCCATTTAGGCTACTGTCATGCTCCTTATTTTGGTGTTGTTATGACAAAAGGGAGAAGATGACGGAAAAACATGAGTAACGATACACTGAGCAACGATACAGATGTAGAGGATTGCAAAGAGCACTTACAATCAAAAGGCAGTTGGTACATTTTCCTTCATTGCAATCATACTGAGTTACTGTTTAGACAATGTGCAACTAGACTCTCTGTAGCTGTATTAGACATTGCATTCCAAGTGATGTGAATTGTGCGTTCTCTGCATGACAAATGGTAGATTTTAGTCTTATAAATAAAACCTGTCTGAAAAATATATATAAAAAATGATAACATGGCAGTAGCAAATTGACAAAACGCATGCTCAGTATTAGGACACAGTTGATCGTTCCATACTCCTGCAAGTTTGCAATAGTGCCACTCTTTTTGTCTCGATATATTTACCGACTGTGACCATCTCGTTGTAAAATAATGCAAAAGGGATCAAAAAAGTGAGTTCAAGATGAAAAAATACGAGGACTTGGGGTTGTATTGCAAAAAATGACCTGTTTTCTAAATGATTATGCAGTTCAATGATGACGATGTTGACTATGTGCTGAAAGATGAGGACTGGTTGTGTACTGTAACATAGGTTTTGGATGCTCTGAAAAAAATAAACGTTTGCAATGTAAAGCAAAGACGCATATTTCTGAGAGACCTTACTTTTATAAGAAGACTGTATCTGTAAGTTTATTCTCCCCGTGTGGTTTGTTATTGGTAAAAATAATAATAGTACAAAATAACAGTAACTATACTCTGAAACAAAAAAACATCAAAAGGGTTTTTGTTGCTTCTGTACTTTAGAGCTATGCACACCAAATCGCCAAAATGCTGAGTAGTTAGAGTAAGGTGATTAAATACCCAAACCTGAATGACACAATAGGTTAAACCGTGAGATTGATGTCCTCAACGCATGTAATATTAAAGACTCCCTCTCTGTATCCTGTCAGTGTGTGAAGTGGTGGACATTTTGTAGCTAGCTGAATTGATTAAAAGTAATAAACCCTAGTCCCAATGGTGTCTGTCTTTATTGCTCCTGTGAGTCGAGAGCCTTTTGAATCACTGAGTTACAGTGGGATATTTAAAGAGGAACACGTTGTGCATTTGTACACGTAGGCTATCACTGATGCGGCAGACAGTCCACCTTGATGTCAGTCTCTTCACCACTCGTTACAAAATCCTTCTCAGGCAAAAAGCAGACCAAGCTTGTCAATGAAATCACCGTCAATACATTGCAAGAGAAAAAAATATGCAGGCTGAGAGTAGTTATTTATTTCTTGGGAAAAATCTGTTTACCCTTCTTTTCTGAAATGAAGAGGATCCAAAAACTAACTGAAAGAAAGAGCCAGTGAAAAGCACTCCTATTGAGGATACACATTCCTTTAACATCGCAGGCCCAGATGAGACTGTCTCAAATGTATTTATACAACATTTTATCCTCAGTGATGATACGTGTTTGCTTTGCTGCTATCTGTTACACGCTGGTGTAATCATAATAAGTTAAATTACATTTAACTTAGAATGAAGAAACACTCAAATGTTCAGAATATTAGTTTCTTTGCTCCACTGCACTGATCCACAATAAAGACAAAATGAGAAGCATTCCTGCAAGGGGTAAAAATGAAATCTAGTCTGAAAATATAACTGAATTAAATTACATTTATTTCATAAATTAATTGATGATATCTTTAAAACTTTAAGCTTTAGTCTCATGTTCCTACTCAACTTAAGAGCGCTAATCCAAACTGATGAAGCTGTCACAATAATATCACAATATTTACCAATAATAGCAATAATTATGAATGTGTCAAGACACAAATAAGAAAGGTTAAGTGTCGTCAAAATAAAGTTATTTGATCAATAAAAATGAATGTGCTGTTTTCTCTATGTGCATTAATCTGTGAACAAAGTCTGAAGTCAGCTCTGTAAATCAAACCAAAAATGTCCTCAGCCCCTAAAGAAAAACCATTCAGCTTTATTCAATTCAGCTTGAGTTCAACATCTTGAAGCCATCACAATAAAAATGCATTTTAAAGAAGTACATCTACCTAGACAATAAACAGTAAAACCTCAGACATAATAAACTCTTCATGTATATACACTAAAAAAGTCTATTATACACATTTGTTCCATTAATTCCCTGCTGGTTCAGTAGGAGGTAACAGTATGATACAGCGTGATGAGTCATTACGATGAGTTCGACTGATTTTTAGTTTAACAGCTTTATTAAAGCTTTGATTCAGTTTATGGAGGAGCATTTATCTTGACTTTAGCTTCCATAATCTACAAGCATAGTTGATATAAAGAAATACAGGTTTGTAAGCACACCAAGTGAACGATTTCCAACAACACACCGGTTAATATCATGTGGTACAGTAGCAGTGTGTCTTCACATATGACAATCACTTCTAGTTTTAACTCCAGACCAGGGTAGGTCTAAGTCTTGAATAAGAGGACAAGAATAACTTCAATGTCTATAAGATGTTGTTCCAAATATGTTGTTCATTAAATCTGAAATCTGCTCCTCCGTGTTTAGCTCTGACCCTCAGGACAGAACACACAGCTGTCTCATTCGTGCTGAGAGATCTTAGTGGTTCATGGTTTGACTCTGATGCTGTCAGTGCCTCATTAACGAGAATAAGAAGACCTGAAGTCTCATCTAGTCTAAACTTGGTTGAAGATCTTGAAAACATTTCACCTCACAACCGAAGCTTTTTGGATTAAGTTGCACTTAGCTTCTTCAGGAATGTAAACCAGATCCAGCTGCCTTCAGGATTAGAGTTTGGATTACCATGACCTGGATGACAGAAAATAAAAAATCTGTTTCCTGGGTTCTGGCTGATGTGATCCATTTTCCTGGTCTAAGTAAGAACTCTAGCTGCAGTAATTTAAAGGAGCTGTAGCTGCTTCATCAATATGTTGGAGAGACCTGTAGAGACAGTCTTCTGGCTGATTTCTTTGATGTTTCATTACTAACGTGGTAATTTTTCACACTATCCTTCATCCATCCTTCTTGAAAACCAGATCATGTTTTTTTAATGGATAAAGTTTATTTTAAAATTTGATTCTGTTTTGGAATTATTTTCTTAAGTTGCATTTTGTGCAGTGCCCTCAGGGCCACAGAGTCAGGAAGGCATGCTTGGTTCAGACAAGTAGTCAAGTCTACTTTGTTTATCTGAAATCAGGATTCTAATTTGCCTCAGGGGTCTCTACAATTTAGTCATCAGCCCACAGTTTATGTCTTTTAATATTTTCTATGGCGAAATAAAAGTCCAATATGAGGCTGACGACTCAAATACAGGAGAGATAAATACAACATTCACACAGCACACAGATAAGAGAGACGAACAAACAGAGAGGGAGACCGGATGATGTGCAACAAAGGAGAAAGAGAAAGAAAGAAGAGTCTAAAGTCTCCAGGGGGACCATGATCCAGATCAATGTCTGGATGAGCTGCTGACAGCCAGGAGAGAGAGGTCCCAGGACAACCAACGGTCACGCACAAAGAAACCTAAAGGAACGAAAAGAGGGAGAAACCAGGAGACAGAGGGGATGGTGTTAGCAGAAGCAAAAACAAAGGTGGGAACAGACTTGCAGTGGTTATTAGGTTTACTGTTAATGCTCATTGGGTATAAGGATGTGGACTATAACAAAGGTAAGGTGATATTTTGAAACCAAACAGAGCTGCGGCTTGACTGCCGTCCCTTCAAAGCAGGAAGTTGGGGATGTAATTTACCTGTAAAAAGAGTCTTTAGATAGAGCTACATTTAACAACATTCACAAATACAATTACAACTATTAACTTTTGGTAATCCTGTGTCACGACAAAGTAGTATAATATGTAGAGAAAGCATTTCTGTGCCAAATAGGTCCTGGTTCATTTATGGTGTATTGCCTTCTTTTATAATAGCTAGCTAACCAGTTAGCTTCCCAAATTGCTTGCAGACAGCTAGCTAACATATAGTAACAGCTAGCTGTCTATAAGATAACCTATAAGATAACCTAACAAAATTATTAGAAAAATATTATAGAAATGTATTCAAGCCAATAATAAAATGATATATTTAGTGAGGCAAACATATACTCAATAAAAAAACATAGAACTTAACTTATGTGACACATTTCTCTAAATTATAGTGTATGTAGAGTTGCTACCTCAGCCAAATCTCTCTTGTGAAAAATGTTTAATCTCAACTGGATTTCCTGGTTAATTAAAGATTTAATATAATAAAAACATATGTATATCACATCATTGATTTTGATGATTTAGGCCTTTGCATACAGAGTGAAAGCAGTTGGCTTATTGCTTATGCGTATTACACTTACATACTGTCACTTATAATTTTCTTTTCAAAGTAAATCCTAACAATTAAGATTTAAGCAACTACGAAACACAACCTTATGGCTCTATCACAGTGCCACTGATTCATGCAGCTGCTGTTGGGATCTATGTCTTAAGGAGATAACACAAATGTGTGTTTGTCTTCAGTTCAAAGCTGCTCTGTCTTATGGATAATCTGAATGATGTAGAATACATGTTATTAGCTTTGTGAATAAAATGCACTCCCTTTTCTTGAGTAGCTATGCATCTGGGAATCAAAATGGAACTAATTGTTGCATTTCTCATTTCTGATTGAATCATGACTCACTTTAAACAACATGAAAATAAGCCTGTTATAAAAAACTGGAAATAATTGAAACAGTTTTTATAGGTGCAAATTTCAATCATAACATCTGTTTGGAGACTTAGAACTTTCTATACCAGGTCAATCAATCAAATTTGTTTCGTATCAAACCGTTGAGTCGTGGTTCACAGGATCGAGGCAAAGACTTCCCAACTCCACAACAAGAGAAAGCATCAGCGAGAACAACTACTGCAGTACGGCCCAGTCGCCAGAGGACTATCTCTCCCTCTCACTCTCTGTGCCTCATCCATTATTCAAAGGAATAACAAAAACACCCTTGAAGGACACTCGAGGATGGTTCAGGAACAATGTGGATCGTTTCCTAAGTGAGTGTAATGCATTCTGCCTCCTCATCTCACATTAGCCTTGCCCACTTTGTTGTACATGTATCCACTTTTATTTCAGTCTTTCCAGGTAGGACCTTTGAGCACATGCAGGAGTTAAATAGGGCAAGACCTCAACTTCAAAGTGCTGACACATGGCACAGACATACAGGAGGCATACACAGAACTGAAGACTGTAATTTTTTTCAAATCTAGTCCTTTCATATTCTCAAAAAAATATGTAGAAGAAAAAAACCTTTTCAGTCAGCACTTTGTGTTGACAGTGAGAAGTCTTTCTCCCCCTTCTTTAATGATCCAGCAGACACATAGCATCATTACCATCCAAATGCAAGTCCAATTTCAATTCCTCTTCAAGCTCTGTTTGGTCTCTCTCATCTGGGGAAGGTATCTGACTCTTCAGATGCTACACACTCCACACACTATGTTCACCAGCAGGTGAGTCTAGTTTGTCTTTGTCAGTCTGCAGCAACTTTGTAGGTCAGGTTGTGCAGCTCCCTGCTGAATCAATAAAGGGCACTGATTTGACTTTAACAATAGATTTCACACAATGTTAGAGTTTATGCCTACTTAGTGTCATGTGTATCCCTCAATTTCAGCCTGCAGGAGAAAATTTGTATGTTTTAAGATAATTTTTGTGCACAAGCTCTTTACGATCATCTACCTTTAATCAAGTTCAGTCGTCTCTTTGATGATTACACATCACAGCATTTAAACATTCAATGCATGCGTCAAAACAGGTTAATGTTATCCTCAATTCTCTCACTGCGGGTTCCTGAAGGTGACTTGTGGTCATTAAAACTCATGGTTGCAATGGGATGTGTGTGTGCGTGCGTGTGTTTGTATGCACACGCAGTTTCTTTCCCCAGGCAAACCCCTGAGCTCCTGCAACTCCTGCTCTGTCTGCAGACTCTCTCTCTCTCTCTCTCTCTCCCCCCCCCCCCCCCCCTCCTCTCTCTCTCTCTCTCTCTTTTTCTCTCTCTCTCTCTCTGTCTCTCTGTGTGTGTCTCTCTCTCCTCTCTCTCCTCTCTCTCTCTCCTCTCATCCTCTCTCCTCTCTCTCTCTCTCTCTCTTCCCTCTTCTCTTCTCTCTCTCTCTCTCTCCTCTCTCTCTCTCTCTCTCTCTCTCCTCCTCTCTCTCTCTCTCTCTCTCTCTCTCTCTCTCTCTCTCTCTCTCTCTCTCTCTCTCTCTCTCTCTCTCTCTCTCTCTGTCTGATGCTGACACAGTCCTGGACCCGGTTTTGCTGGAGTCAGCAGAGAGAGTCTGCAGAAAACAACAACAAACAAGAACCTTTTCACCACACGCATTATTACACACACAAATTTATAGATGACACAGATGATTCTATGTATTAGACAGTTCTTAAATTAGTTCACTTAGATGTACAAAAGTGTATCACTGTATCAGCATTATATTAATGAATGCGCATGCAAAAGTAATATAAGGATTTGGAAGAATTAGTATGTTATCCAGCTCCTTGATTCAGAACAATGGCCTCCTCACATGAAGTCAAAATAATCCGTGCACACACTTTATGATTAAGATTTAGATTAAACGTTTTTTCTGATCCTGAACCAAAATATTACAGATGACAGAAAAGTAAAATAACCGTGATTATCATATTTGACAGACTAGACACTATCCACAGTTTTTTAAGAGGTTAAAGAATACTAACCAGTGCATTGAACTGTGTTTGTAAAATAGCTAGCACCCCCTTTTAAGGCTCATATATGTAGAGGGAGAGAGGTCAGAGAAGGAAAGCAAACATTCTGTCTCTGCCCACATTTGCAGCCAAACCAGGGCCCGAGTGGAAGAGATGAAAGTGACTGATGTAATGCTACTGTATGTTGTGTTATGTGTGCATGAAGAAAGAGAAGTAAACAAACAAAACATCTCACCAGAGAGAGGCCGAGAGATACAAACAAAAACACAATGAAAGATTCAAAGAGCAAAACAGTCTGCACTTACTTTAGAGTTAGACTCAGAGCTAGACTCCCTGCTACACTGCATTCATGAAAAGTAGACTGGAGGGGAAGAGTGTGGGAGGAAAAGCTGCACAAGCAACAGGGATAACTGCAGCCTTGAGAAGATCTTCAAGAGCAGTCGATTTAAGAACTTGGGAGAGCTTTACAAGGAGAGGGACTGAGGCTGGTGTCAGAACATCAAGAGCGACCACACACAGAGACTGCACCTGTCCCATTCTTTATATCAAGACTCTCCTGAACTAGAGACAACTTCAGATGAGTCTTACCTGGGCTCAGGAGACATATAATTGGACTGTTGCTCAGTGGTCCAAAGTCCTCTTTTCGGATAAAAGTAAATTTAGTAAAAATATGGTTCAAATCAAGAGTCTGGAGGGAAAGTGGAGAGGCGCAGAATCCAAGGTGTTTGAAGTCCAGCGTGAAGTTTCTGCAGTCTGGGATGGTTTGGGGTGCCATGTCATCTGCTGATGTTGGTCCACCGTGTTGTACTAAGTTCAAAGTCAACACAGCGTCTACCAGTAAAATGTAGGGCCCTTCCTGCTTCAATCTGCTGACAAGCTTTATGGAGGCAATGATTTTCTTCTCCAGCAGGACTCATCACCTGCCCACAGCGCCAAAAGTACCACCAAATGGTTCACTGACCATGATACTACCGCGCCTGATGAACCAGCCAACTCACTTGTACTATAGATAATCTTTAGGATATTTGTGAAAAGGAAGAAGAGAAACACCCGGCCCAAAAATACAAACAAGCTTGAGGGCGCTATCAAAACAACCTGGGCTTCATTAACACCTCAGCAGTCCCACATGCTGAGGCTCCATGCCAGGCCCCATTGATGAAGTAATTAGTAGTAAAGGAGCCCCAACCGAGTATTGACTGTATAAATAATATACTTTTGAGAAGTTGGACATCTCTGTATTTTTAAAGTTTAAAAAGTGTACCTTTTAGAATTGAACTGTGAACTGTTCTCATTTTTTGAGATGCACCTGTACAGTGTAGCATTCATTTTACAACCTTGTAAAACACTTGTGTTATATTGTTACCAAAGACCCAACATTAAGACAGGACTAAGTCTGATCTCATCTTAATCTGAGCAGAGCACTTTGAAACATTTAGCAAGTTACACCAGCAAGGACAAACTTCCTTTAAACCTCAAGCAGAACCAGACTCATGTTAGACAGACATCTTTCTTGACTGATAGTTTACATTGTTTGATACCAAGCACCAAACACATTTTAATAACAGGTCAGTTTTTCATATGAAGGGTAGGTTTTTTCAAACAGATGTTCAGGGTGAAAATATGCTTTCGTGTTTCATAGTTTGGTGTAAAATTATTTCAAATTTACAAACCCTAAAGTAGGATGATCTGATTTCTACCATACTTGATGACAGTCATGCCAATAAAAACTAACTTGATCAGAGATTTCAGGCAGATCATTGGTTAGGCAGAGAGCTTTAAAGAGAGAGGAGGTGAGGGACATGACTTGAATATCTGCAGACCGAAGCCATGTGCAGGGGCAGAGGAGAAGGGTGGGGCTGCTCTTTGCTACGCAAGGGGAAACAACTGCAATCTCTCCCCCTCTCTCCCGTTCTGATACACTGACACAAGGTAACAATACCACCGCACCCACCCCTTCAGCATCTACTCATCACACTGAACTTAGGGCCTCTTCAACAAAGAAAAAAACCCACTGACATCTCCTGGAGGAGTCTGTATTCACTGCACACAAAAACAGCTCTCTGTGTGTATTTATGTTTTGTCAGTGTTGGTTTATGTGAGTGGTGGTGACAGCTGGGGGGAGGGAGGCAGATGAGACAGGGAGACTAACAATAACTCACAACCAGGAGAAACAGTGAATGCAGACAATTGCTGCAAGCTCTTTGTGGGCACAGCGTCCGATTCACAGATTTGAGATGTATGTTCTGTTACATCAGACCCTCCCGTGGTTGTGAGCCCGGTTCTACAGATTTAACAGGGTTACCCGCAGCCTTTTTATGACGGTCGTGCACCATGTCTGCATCCTCAAAGGCATCAAATGACCTCTACTGTCATGCCGTGTAAACATTTATCAGGGATGAGCAGTGGGAGAAACACTGGCACCTGGTGGCAGAAAAGAGGCTTGGCTCAGGATGTTTGAAATGTGACTTTTATCATGAAGATCTTTATGTGTGAGCAACGAAAAATGGGATCAGAACATCTTTCACTTCAAGGATTATTAGGAAGGTTAATAGTGCGGCTTATCAAGGTAAAGAATGGTTGCATCAAACAGCACAAGAAACTACAAATGTTTGATTTCTTCCAGCATGGTAAACACTCCCTCTTTAAAGGTACGGTTTTAGATATGTGCACTTTCAAGCACAAACATTCAAAACAGTCAACAAAAACCCAAACACTTTGCATCTTATATCTTTATTTTTGTCAGCACATCAAAAGAAAATACCACAACTATACACATTTTTCTATCTCTTAATACTCTCAGAACTCTTCTGTCTTCTCTCTGTCTCTCAGACATTTGTGTCTAATAAATAACATTCATTACTTCATTTGAATAAAAAATGTGTCATTTCATAGAAAGAAAGCTCAACTCTGTTTTTGCCAGTTTTACTCAAACACAAATAGATAGTTCTTCATCTGGGGACTGTTTTCAGATGTGGTTTTGGTGCTGCAGGATTTCTGAAGCAGAGTGGTGAATTTAGAGTTTAATTTAAACCAACAGTATTCATCCATGAAATGTATAAACCTGTTACACAGTGCTTCAATGCACAGGATGAATTTATGGTTTGGGCTGGTCTTTCAGAACATAATGTAGAATACTGAATGATTCATCATTTCTGATAACGTCCTTTAAGTTTCAAATGTGTTCCCTACAACCTTGACTTTGCAAATCTATCATTTCAGTATGTGTAATTTATTTAACTAATCTTCATATTAAAGACTGATTGCTGTAGTTGTCGGTGTATTAACTGACTCTGTTTAGCCACTAAAAACAAGCCAAAATATGTTCTCTAACTCCAGAGCTGTATCCTGTTACTGACTGAACGATAGATCCAATATATGTCACAAAAGAAAGCTGTTAGTGCTATATCCTAACTCTCGGTTTCTTCTGTGGAGTATTTTAAAAAATGAAGTCCCTTTATTGTATTGTTACATCTAACATTTCTCTGCATGCAGACTTCGATCTTTCATTGAATTTGGCGAAGCTTACCTTGCTTATTTTCAATACAGAGTTAACAAACTAGTTTCTGAGATAGGCCTGCTTTTTTAAAACTGTTGAGCTGCAGTATTGATGTGTGACGACTTAAAAGTGATATAAAGAAAAGTTTTAGGATCCATTCACTAAGATTAAAACACAAGTTTTTGCTTTGCAATGGAAAGAAAAAAGAAAAGAAGATAAACAGTCTCTGAAGTGTGCGTGAGACTAACACAACTAACCTCTCCCTGCCTCAGAGGATCTGTTACTGACTCTGATCCTCTGATGAATTACAACATTGAAACTCACAACTGTAGTGGTGAAGTCGACCGGATGACAGGTTAAGCAACATCTTAAAAAGATATTAATGATTTCACCTTCACAGTCGTCACTTCTGAAAGGCTGTTGTTAGTTTTTGACTGAGAACATAAGGCTGTGATTATTGAGGCGCTCGATGATACTGGTTTTATAGAAGGCAGCTCCTGGGGTGTAGACGCCTCCCCTGTCAAGAACAACAGAGGGAGAGAGAGATAGAGAGAGAGAGAGAGAGAGAGAGAGAGAGAGAGAGAGAGAGAGAGAGAGAGAGAGAACACTTTAAGCATGAAAGTAAGCAGCTAACGAAATGAAATGTGTAAGAGAGGGACAAAGTAAAGGTGACAGAACAGACTAAACCGACCTTCTTGGTAGAGAGTGCAGCTCATTCAGCACGGTCACAGCACCTTGTACCATTGCAGAGGCGGTTATTAGATATCCATCTGTAAATACAAACACAATAAACAAACATGTGAAAATCTGCAGAAACGTTAAACGACATTTTGAGTATGGATGTTATAAAGCCACTAATTTCCCTGTTTGAATGAAAAAATTGAATTCAGACTATGCCGACTGAGGTAAGAGAGCGCTCAGAAAAACCACAAAATTGTCAATCTATTTAACTTAGTTAGTAAGTAAAATATATTTATAGAGCACCTTGAAAGAACAGGTGTCATAAAGTGCTTCATGATTAAAAAGTAGGAGTTTAATCAGGGAATCAGACATTAAGGACTAACAATTACAGAAATGCAGACATAGACACATTGACAAATCTAAACAAATGGGTCTTCAACTGCTTTTTAAAATGTCTAGTGTCAACAGTTCTTAATTGATTCAAGACTTTTAAACACAGGATCACAGGATCAACATCAAATTGGTTTGTGGACTGTGGCTACCATTAGCAGAGCTAGCAGGTTTTTCTTGCAGGTTTAACATCCACATGCCTGTGCTTGTTATGCATTGCTCTGGTCAAGTGTATGAATGTGAAACAGCCTATGTCTAAACCAAAATACTGACAAACAAGATGCCATCTGTCATCTGTGCTTGTTTACATCTACCTAGTAGAGCATGATAGCATCATGACAGTCATCTTTAACCAGAGCTACAGCTCAGGCTACTAGTGGTGACTGTGCTTCAGCATTTGACCAGTGTTTTGGGCCTACATTATTTAAGATCTAAAAGTATTTAAAGGGAGGTCTGATGGACTGAGAAGCATTTGAAATCACTTCACTATTTGTGTAATTTAAAAGAAAAAATTATTAGATTAGGTTTAGCATTATTTTAAATCATTATTTTTAATGATGCTGAGGTTGAAAATGTATTTTCCAAAGTTTGGAAAATGTTGCCTACACAGCAGCTCAGTACACCATTATTTTATTTTTTTCACATTTTGTAACTTTAAAACAAAAATAAAAATGGATTGAATTTTGTGTCTTGTTTTTCAATGAACACATAAATATACGGCAGCTGAAGCAGCTTTGTGAATCCAGACATTATTAAATGTAATAAATAAACACTGTAGTACACAAAATAAGCACACACTAGTTTCATGAAGGTGAGATATCTGAGCATGCTGTAGTTGTGTCAGTTGTACCTGCTCCTATGACCTGAGTGCAGATCTTGGCGTTGGGCCGACCCTGTGTGGGATCTGAACCCTCTGAGTAACCCTCCCCGTAAAACGTCATGCTGAAAGAGGAGTCTTCGATCTGAGAGAGGAGGATGAATGAGGAGGGGAAACAGACGAGTGGACAAATCAATGAAAATTTATCACACATCATATTTCATATTACAAAGTGTGGCATCCAATAAAACAGAAATTCAAGCCAATGTATCAAATGTATCTACGTTCATCAAATCTGTCAGGTCCATTGTAAACACCCACAATGTAAAATAAATACAAAGTCATGACGTGTTAAATCTGCTCTGAGAGAAGGAAAGTGCAACAAAGCTGGAGTTAGAAATCTAGTACATCATGTTTCTGTATAACTTACAGTAGCTAACAATTATCTATATTATATCATATTATATATATTATATTAAATGATATGACGTAATAGTTATTAGATTATGTTAAATTCTATTATATAATTATTTATAACTGATCAATTTACTATTATATAGTACTTTTTACTATTCTCTATCTCTGTATACTGACATATCTACATACCCATACATATTTATGTATTTATATTGCATATCATCTGTCATAATCACACCATAACCACACCATGTCAACGTGTCACTACTGAATAATATTTGCTTACTCCCTGTAATTACAACTGTTTACAACATATGTGACATTTGTATATATCTGCATTGTATTCTATCTTTATTCTACCTTATTTCTATATTTCTATTTGACTTATTTTATTTTACTAATTGAAACTTTTTTTTTTATTGTACTCTCAGTTGCTGCAACAACTGAATTTCCCCCCGGAGATCAATTAAGTAATATCTTATCTTATTTTATTCTTATTTTATTTATCTATTCTTAATTTTATTTTACTTGATTTAAATTTACTCTCTATGTGTGCTTTATCATTCTTGTGTTACTCTTGCTACTATGTCTGTGTTGCTGCAACAACCAAATTTTCCCCCCAGGGATGAATTCTGATGAAGTCTTATCTTATCTAATCTTATTTACTATTCAACTAATTCAAATTTCCATTATCATAATATTGAAGCCTCTGAAACTTTGGTTTTGTTGCATAACGTTGTATACTCACAATTAAACAGTGTACAAGTCTGAAATACAATGACATTCTTACTGAAGACAGAAGAAGTAATTTCATGTTTGGTTTGGACCAAATCCTAAAAGTGCAAAGATGAAACTTTAAGCACCGTTTATTAAACAAACTAAATCCCTCTGACCATCATTTCCTCTCCATTGATTTTAAAGCTCAGTGATTCGGTTTGCCCGGATTCAATTCCAGCCTTTCCCACATGTCACTACCCCACTCTCTCTCCGTTTCCAGCTCTATCCACTGTCCTCTCCTCTCTAATAAAGGTTTAAAAGCCCAAAAAATTGTATCTTAAAAAAAAAAAGCTGATTGATTCATAATAGCAATTTCACAAACTCCAAGGAAGCTTTTGATCTGTTTCATAATAAAACATATAAATATACATCCAACTCCTCCAGTCCATGTTTTACCTGCTTCATGGTTGGACCAGATTTGGTGAACATTCCACAAGAGAAGAACGATGGAAACTTTGGGAAGACAAAAAATAAATACATAAATACATCAAACGTAATTTTCTAAGAACTGTGTAACTAACATTACATTAAAAAATGAAGTTTGTAAAGACATGTCAGTCTGTGCATAAGATCTAAAATGCTGGCACCCTCTCTTCAGAACTCTTGTTCTTGAATTATAGTGCTTATTAATAAAACATTCAAACTTTGTTTATTTGTAATATTTTTCCACTCTTAATTATTGTGTAATATCACAGTTGTTGCCACTCTCTTCTGCTACATTTTACATGAGTAGCTTTGGGTAAGCCTCTCATACGGTGGCCCTGAAGTGCAAATCACAACGGCAAAACAGAAAACACAACGGCAAATCAAAAAACACAACGGCAAATCAAAAAACACAACGGCAAATCAAAAATTCACAACGGCAAATCAAAAAACACTACAGCAAATCAGAAAACACAACGGCAAATCAGAAAACACAACGGCAAAACAAAAAACACAACGGCATTAACAAAACTGGAAGAAGAAGGTACCCTCCGGGGACATGACTCGTCGCTGATTGGACTGAGTGTACCTACTTCTTCTGGTGCCGTTGTGTTTTCTGTTTTGCCGTTGTGTTTTTTGATTTGCCGTTGTGTTTTTTGATTTGCCGTTGTGTTTTTTGATTTGCCGTTGTGTTTTCTGATTTGCCGTTGTGTTTTTTGATTTGCCGTTGTGTTTTCTGATTTGCCGTTGTGTTTTGCACTTCAGGGCCACCGTACTCTCAGCTACATACGCACACCTAACTGTGAAGTTCATGCACATTTAAACAGCTGTGGATAACCATCTAACAGCTCCTGTCTTTACATCACCTCTACTTCTAAAATGAACAACTCCAGCCAACGAATATCAAGGTTCAATGTGACAAAAAGAGGTTGATTCATGAAAATGTAGCTACCCTGGTGAGGAGCTTTCTGCCCAGGCTGAACTTAACCATGAACCAGAAAACCAGACCACCACAGAAGAGCTTCACGACAGAGAGGAGGCCCCCGATCCCCACGAAGGGACTGTACTGGACCTGTGGATGTGCAGCAAAAATGTCAGAATGTAAAAGATAAAAAGATAAATGAAAGGTGGCAGAGACAGACAGAATAAGGGGAAGCAGATAACAGGTGCAACTGAGGGTGAAAGAGAGATGAAGGGAAGTTGAAAGAGGAGAGGCAGGAGGGTAGGCACATGAAAGGAGGAATAAGAGATTAAAGTGATAAAAGGAAAAGGGAGGAGTAGAGAGAATTAAGGAGAGGAGAAGGAGTAAAAAGGACACAGACAGAGAGATAAAGGATAGAAGAGAAGAACAAGGGCTAGAAGCCATGCAGTATCAATTTAGTGAGAGAGGAGGGGGGCATGGCGTGAAAACAGAAACAGTCAGAAGGATACAAAAAGAGCGCTGCAAGGGGGGGGGGGGGCGAGATGAGATGTCAAAGGGAGTAATGAGCAGCAGGGAAGAAAGTGATGAATCACTATAGATGACTCATCATATTTCCAATTTGCAGGTAGATAACGGTCTAAACATCGTAATGAGGTGGTTTCATTAAGGTCGTGTCTCTGGCTGTGATCAAAACACTGACAGCTGCAGGAAAGGCTGACCTAGTTACAGGTACAGCAGGGAAATAGCTTTGGTTTTCTAAGCAGGGACGCAGACCTGCAGTGGAAATGAAAAAATGCACTCTATTTAAAAAACATATAACCACTGTGTCATGTAATACAACACATTATAGTGTCAGTCTGAGGGATGAAGATAGTTCTGAAACATAAGGCGGTCTTTCACATCGGGCAGGGCAAAGCATTTTTCAGCATGCCTGGTTGTTTACTGCCTCGAACAAGGCATGCCAAATTATTGATTTCATGGGAATTTACATTTATTTATCTGGCAGACATTTTTGTCTAAAGCCACAAACTGTGAGATACAATCTAGGCCACGGTAATTCACGGAGCCAAGTATAGCTCGGCGATGCCTCAGGGTTAGAAAATAGAATACGCTGTTACATAAGAGAAGAGACTGTAATCTGTGTAAAATAAAACAGACACATCTGTAGGATTGTTTTGGTCAGGTCTCCCTGACAGAGGAGGGCTCTGACCTAACAGGACTTAAATGGCATGGATAACAACTCAGTTTCCTCATCTTAAAGTTTAGACACAGCTAGGAACAAATGTGAGATGCTTTGCTTCACAAAGAACAAAAATCAAGCTTAATGACTTTGCTTTAACTACATCCACTGTGGCATTGAGTCAGAATAACTGCTAATGGCATATGTTGAAACTTAACAGTAGTACAAAGAGAGGAGTTTCAGAGTGACAGAGTTACCATAGTTGACTGTTCATACCAAAGCAAATATGTCTGTGGAAGCAATAAGCCTAAGAGGACTGAGCAATATCTCTGCTTTATCATGTGTTGCGTGTGCTGTGATTTTATTTTCAAGCTGTTCCTCTGATCAACAGCTAGGGGCAGAGCAATGCTCACAAATCTCTGCAGTGCTTCAAGAACAGTGAAACTAATTTCACATCGTTAAGGGAGATCACTATGGAGTCAGTAAATAGTGACGTATATTTTCAACTGGTAAAAACATGATGTAGTAGTATGAAAAAAAAAGATTTTGTAACTTGTAAATAAGTTTTGTAGCTATATGGATATTTTGTGCATGTGTGAAAAAGGTCTGTAGTTGTAGTGAGGTGCTGATTGGCTGGTTAGCTGAGGCGTAAAGACACAGTCATAATCCATGTTTGGAACTTAAGGGTTTATATGCATGTAATGTTCATAGCTCATACTTTATCAAATCTTTCAGCTGAACTTTTTCTAGCACAAACTCGAAGTAAACATACACTGACCATACACATGAACTTTTTTAAAATGTGCAATTCATAACTGTGCTCAATTTTTCTACACATGCACATAATATGTATGCAGCTAGGAAACCTTTTTTCAAATTAACACTACATTTTTCTAAGACTAAAACTTTTTTTACATGCACAGAATATTTATACAGTTACAAAAGTGTTATACACATGTACAAAACATTTTACAAGCTACAAATACTTCACCTGACTATTCATTGACTCCACAATTCAGCTTTTAAAATTTTATGAGAAGAAGAAAATGCATTCGGCACATTTGTTAGGCTCTAAGTTATAGTTGAGCTAATAAAGTTAAATCGACCAGGTATCTCTGGCTCTCTCCACTACATCCATGAAAAATGGGAGAAACGTGTGTTAACATAATCTCACCGGGGACTGTTGTTCATCCTCATACAGGAAACGCTGAGTTCTCTTTACCACAGAGCGGTCAGACCCCATAAATGGAATAGTGTACTGCTCTATCTCTTTGCTGAAAAAGAGAAAGCTCCTGGACAAACACACATAAACAAACACACAGCCATTAGAAAGTGGTTGCTTACACTCACCGAGCCTGTCTATGTTTGCAACATGAATGCTGTAGTACTGGAGGAGGACTGGGCGATGTGTACAGAATTTTGAAGATACATGGATAATAAAGCATTTGGTTCAACAATAGAGTTTTGCAGATATAGTTTATGTTGTGTTAAAATAGCATTATATGTTTCACCCATAGAATGTTAAGTTTATGCATCTGTTTAAAGACATTGACCAAGGAACCAGTTGCCTAGTCACAATTACTCTGCAAGAGAAGTACTGCCAAAATGTACTGTAAAGTCAGAGAGAGCCTCACCACACTTCTCACAAAAAAGTCTCAGTCACTGATATTTGGTACAGCAAGACCTGTGAGCCACATGATTGAGACACAACACTTCATGAAAGACTAGATATGAAAGGTGTCTCCAGACCAGCTGTTGTTACAACTTACAACTTACAACTCTGCTATAACAACCAACAATGGGAGTAATGTTGTCAAAGCAATGAAACTCAACAAGTGGTAGTGGATGCAGTGTTTTGGTCACAGACTTCATCTGGTGGGTACAGTGAATTGGTTAAAAGATGCCGGGCCAAGTGCTCAGTAAAAGATTGTTTACAATAAGAACTACTGACAGTAAAACATTTATTGACCATGAGATAATCTCTTCAATGTTAATTTCAAACAGGGAATTATCAGACAGCATACATTTACCACTTCTGGCATTACAGTTATTTCCGCTGTAGTTAACAGTTATTATAGGAGCATTTTTATTCAATTATTTTTAATTTCACAAAAAGATATATTTATTTTTGCAGCTGGCTGCTAAAAGAAGTGTCTGTGTGACATTTGACTGAAAAACAGACTATGTTTTTTAATTTCTTTACAAAAATAAAATATATACTACTGTCTCTCCATCCCTGCCAGGCCCAACATTCAAATAAAACCTCACGGAATCTCTGTGAACGTCTGTAACAAACATTGAAACTGTAACAGAGCAGGAGTTTTATACTGTGGCTGTAAGTTGATCTTGTGTGTCGGTAGACATCAACCAAACCATTCAAAATTAGGCAATTTATTCAAAGTATTATTGAATTTGTTACAATTTGTAATAAAAAGCATTTGCACCACATACATATTGTGTTGCGATTAATTATTCATTAACAAATAATTGGAATGAGGTCAAGTGTTGAAAAGATAAACAAGATAAAGTGAGAAATCCCTCCTGCTGTGCACTGAAGAAGCAAACTTTATCCTTCCTTCAGCCCTATCTTCTAATAAAAATGTTATTGCTTAAAGTCCAGTCTTTAAGCTTGACAGTAATTGGTCAGTTACCTGACCACTTACCTCTGTTTGACTTTAGCACCCACCACAGGCAGCGGCTTGTGGCCAAACTTCTTCCTCAGCTGCTGGAGGGATCTGCTGTCTGCAAAACCGTACACGGCAGACTGCCAAGTGGCATCATGGCCAGAGGATCCCTGTGAAGGGTGACACGGACTTTTAATTCTGACACAATGAGGGAACACTGAGCTATCAAAAAGTGCCATAATTCCCCATTCAATAAACACAGTTATAATGTAATTAACTTCTTTGTTTTGAGGGATACATATCATTGACTTGAATCATAAAAAGGTTGCTTATTGAAAACTGCCACAGCATATTTAGTGATGTTAAAAAAGACCTTATAAAAAGGGTTGGTGCTTTTGCTCTACAATCAGAATCTGCTTCCAGTTTCAACAGAACTTCTGTGGGAAAGCTTTTTGATTAATGGTTGTGCTCCTTACAAGTGTCAAGACTTATTCTAGAAATGTTTCTCTTTTCTACTTTACACTCAGGAGAGGTCAATCAAAATACACCACTCTACTTCCTCTTTTCTTTTTTAAAGATTGTTTTTGGGGCTTTTTTTGCTTTTAATGAGAGAAAGGACAGCTGATTAAGATGGCAAGAGACCTAAGGCAGGGGTCAACCCGCGGAAGCCCCTTTGACTGTATCCTTTGTACATGGAGTGCACAATGTAACCACTGATCTTAATTGCACCTCCTATTTCAAAAATGTTTCTGATAAATATAATCAACTGTGCCATTAAAACAAAACACATTGTTATGTTAGTCATTACATAAATTAGAGAAGGGTTAGAGAAAGTATATTAGACTACATTTCCCATCATGCAGTACAGAAGATATAGTGGTCCAGGCTACCTCAGGCCCACAGCAGAACTTCAGGAAGCTTTCCACGGCTGTAAGTGTTCCTGAAATCAGATAAAATGAGTGATTAACACTATTGAAAAATAATTCAAGTTTTCAATTATTTTATTTTTCTTCAGTTGTTGAAGATTCAGGGGTAAAAAAAAAATATATATATATTAAACAGCACTGCAGTTTTTGGTCCATGCAGAGTAATGTTTAAACTTATTTTAATACCATCTTTAGGAAGTAAACCAGTTTCAGAATTTTGGGGGACCAATGCTGACTCATCTTGTGTTATGTTTTTACCTTTAAATTGCTTCTGCATGTACAGAATACCAAGGTCTGCAGGTATGGAGTCAAAGCCACAGCTGCCTATCACATAAACCCCTTTGTCTAAGGCCTTGGTGTGGTACTCCAGCTGCATACGTTCCAGGAACTGCAGAGGAGAGACATCATATAATACACATTTAACATAACAAAGAACATTAGATCACCGTCAGCCACATAAATCCAAACTTAAACAGTCAGGTTACTTTAAGTTCAATACAAAGATCAAATCAGTGATTCAACATGCAAAATAACCATAGATATGAACATTCATTTCCGTACCTGAGGCTCCCCACTGATGTCTATGTAGTGAGCTCCATTCGTTATGCACGCTTTGACCACCGGTTCACCATAAAATCTGTACTGAAAAACCAAACACAAGATGACCGTGTTTTTTCATAGCTTTAAATCCACTTTAAAACCTTTATCCAGAGTCCCCTCACTGAAACACTCTTGACAGCATACTTACAGGTCCAACACAGTTCAGAATCACCACACCTTGCTGGCACATCAGGGCCAAGGACTCCTCAATAGACACATCAGCAACTATGATTTCAATGTCTGTCCTCAGCTCGGGCATGGCTGACAAAAGAGAGAGAAGGAGGTTTTCATTCACGGGTAGTTCAGTTGACAACTCGGAGACATCTGTATGTGTTCAGGTCAGGATACATATGCAACACATGGGCCACTTCAATGCAGGTCTTTAGTCTTTATGAAAACTTTCACTATTAGATGTAATTATCAGAAAATATCCCTTAAAAATAAGATGTGATCATACTTGTGAGTGTTTTAAGCTGTGTGAGTGCTCAGGAGTTAAATCTGTTCAGAACAAAGTGTCCTCAAACACTGTATTCTTCTGTAGACTGTAGAAACATCCTATAAATAAAAAATACTTGCTTGTCAGTCAAACTGGGGTCAAGCTTTAATCTGTAAAAACTGCTGTGCTGTTCTGTTGTTCTTAAAACCTTGTATTGTTATTTATTTCAGGTGTCAGGTAAAGCTGCTTCCTTCTAGCCACATAACCACCCAGAGAGCAAGACAACAACAAGAACAGCAGCTCAGACTGATTCTCCTGTCAGTCAGGTGTGTAAAGTATCCTGCTGCAGTGACATTTGATCATTAGGAGCCTGTCAGTGAGCACTGTCTCCTCGGTTATCTACCGAACACCTAGTCAAGCACATACACAGCCTCCCCGCAGCTTGTTTCAACACGTCCTCCAGGCGCTGTCTGCTCCTCCCGGCCACGGCCCACTTCAGGGGGGCTCCGCCGGGACTCCCTGCAGCGTACCGGGCGACCTCCTCCACCACAAACTGCCCGCTGAATCCCGAAGCACCGAAAATGATGACATGGTATGGTCGGCTAGAGGTGACAGCCGCCATTGTTTATGTTTTAGTTCAAGGTCCCGCCTGGAAACGTGTGTTCCGGTGTGCTGTCAGCTGATTGGTTGAGCCGATCGTGCTATGATATTAAATGGACAACGGTGGGAAACTGCAGCACGTTTTAATGCACGGATTATAGCATCATACTGATACCTCAAGACGTATTTAATCACTAATATAACTAAATAAAGTTGTTGTTTTTTGCTGTGTTTGTTCAGTGTATTGACATTAAAGCAAATTCACTATGCTCTCTGCAGTCCTCTACAAAACAGACAGCAAATTCTCGAAGATAACATGTTTAATGTTAACATGTTTCATTATATTTAAGAACATTGCCTCACACTTAAGGAAATTCGTCATGCAGCTTAATTTAGTATAAGGGTGAAAATAGAAGATAAAATTGTTTTTGTTCTGTGGTGAATCTGCACTGCCATCTTGTGGTAAAATGAAGGTATTCCATTTCATGGACCAGGCATGCGTTTCCCACAAATTATGTCTATAGGTGGGAGACCCTTTGCCCACTGGAGCAAGCGTTTAAACAAAGAGCCACAGAAAAGAGAAAAGCTCTATGGCATGTGTTCCTTTCCATGTATAATGTATCTATTCCTTTGAGGACAAAAAACATGCCCAGTCGAACATTTAAGACGGACAATGACTAGTGTTGTTCACAGTAATAATGCACAGCCAGACAGACCCACATGATCAGCCCCGTATCTACCATATGGGCAATATGGGCACGTGCCCAGGGGCCCCTGAGCACGTAAGGGCCCTCCGTGATGGGAGTGGGGGGAGGTGCATTTCCATCCTATCAGATATAAGTGATGACTAATTAGCAAACTGCAATGCACTTTATAGGTTTTAATAAATATGTTTCTCATTAAAAGTCTGTATTAGAAATGTAATTAAATTTACCTGACCCATTATCAGTTAAGATGTGTGAATGTGTGTTAGAGTAAACAAGGGCGTTGCTGAAGCATATCTGTGGTCAGCGACAGCCTAGCGAACCAATCATGTGTAATTTAAGTTTTTAAAAAATTTATCAGAAAGAAGTGCAGGAAAACTCACCAAGCGATAGAAAAAGGAAATCCAAAAGCCCAGTGGAGGGGGAAAGAGAAAGAAACGAAAAGAAAAAGATGATAAAGATGCAAAAAATGCCCCGCTTACAAGTAGCTTTTTCAAAAAAGCCAAACAAAATGAAGAGAGGATGAGCAGCTAGCTAACGATTGCCTGTGTGTGTTTGCACATGCGTGCGAGTGCGTGCCTGCATGTGAGGGGTACATGAGGCCCAGGGGCCCCTGGGGGTACTAATCCGGCCCTGCTCATGGTCATACCCCAGATGTAAACATGTAGATTCAATATCATAAAAAACATGTAGAACCATAAGTTCTACATTCTTGAATGTACATACAATGTAATTTATGCAGCCTGTTACATTATTCGCATTTTTAATTGTGCGAATGAAGGAATGCATGTCGAAGGAAGGGGTGTTGAGGTATTGAGAATGATAAAGGCTCACCTATGCCTCAAATCAAGATTTTTCTAAATGAATAATAGTAATAAAATTGTATTTTAATATTAGTGTAATAATTCGATTCAAGTGATCAACATCAGAAAAAAAAACTAGTATGTTTTTTAAGGAATACATGTAAAAGCATTTTGAGTAAAAGGAGTGACAATCACTTTTCTTTTTTCTTTTTTTTTCTTTTTTATGTCCCATTCATCTCCACAAATGGAGATGACATCCATCACCTTGTACAGCCTTTGTATCAGAAGATGAACCCATGGGACTAAAAGGGTTTCAGTTTACAGTGACTGTTTGATCCTTCATCTTTAATTCTGTGCTGCTTCCTTTCCCTGCTGTTTAGTGACTCACAGTAATTACATCACAGGTTTCCTCTATGAAGGTTTTCACATATACATTGCCAGTGGCTTTAAAGTTATGAAAATGAAGTTATCATTCTTACTTTCAGTTCAGTTATCTAAAAACTAAAAATCTAAAACTCATCTGAAGTGACCTTTAGACCTCTCCAGACTGTCTAGGAGCATCTTACATGCTGTGTGTGAGAGAATCAAATATAGTAAATAGTGTTTTTTTAATGAGCATACATGTTGCATATTGAAGTTACCAACATGCATTGAAATAGATGAGGATTGTTTTAATGCTTCATAAACAGTGATGTGATGTCAAAATCAAACACCAGTTTGTCACAGGATTTATTCACCATTCTCTCCATGTCAGTACTCCTTTCATGTTTCTCATCACAACTGCATTGGAACTGTTGGCAACAAATTAAAAGGTGGCTATCAACACAAATCTTTTATCAGTCAGGGGGTGTGAACCTCTTAGAAAAAGTCTACCTACCTATCTGAAGCTGGACTGCTACAGAATGTAATGCACTTTGTTTACTGTGATGATCACTTTGTAAGTTGAAGAGGCTAAGGTGGTCCGTAAAGGTGTCAAACATTTTAGAATCACAACATGGTAATCAGAGTTATTTCACATCTATCAAAATATTATTTTATGAGAGACTTAATTTGTTAAAAACAAAGGGGAATGTCATCCTCCTTCATCTTGCATACCATGTATTGGTAAAGTGCAGTATGAGAGGAGAAAACATAACATTTAAAAGGCAAAGGTGCTAACAGAGACAGCCCAGTGCAAACGCCAATAGATACAGACATAAAGACTTTTGTATATAGCCTATGCATATAAGTTAGATGACAGTTAAAGGTGATAGAAACACCTGGGTGTTTGAAGTAAAGTTCAAGTGTGCTATGCCCTTCAACATTAACAATGACCATGGCCCTCCATGATTTTCAATCTTCTGTCCCAATCCTGCGACAGTGCAAGTCCCATCCCTCTCCATGAGAAACACAAGGCATCAATCCATAAATGCAAATATCCGATATTGCTCCCTCTATAAGCAAAACTTGTGGCCAAAACTAGAGCCAGTCTTGCATGTTTCTTAAGCAGGCTACTACTCTTCTACAAATTCAAGACAATTCGCTCCACCCCCAGTAGGTGTCTTCTTCTCAAACTTTTGGGCCCAGACTTGGCAGAGTATTAGTGACATATGATAGTGATGAGACACACCCTATCTACAAACCCACTGACCTCTGACTCCTCCTACTGACTTAATGTAAGCTCTGACTCTCTCATAGACCGGCCATGGATAATGAAATAATGACTCCATATATCTTGAGTCAGTGGCCGCACCCCTCCAGTTACTCTTTGCCTCTGTCCCTGCCCCTTATTCAAACCTGTTCTAGGGGCAGCCACTCTCCCCAATTAAAACAAGTCTGCCCCCACTATAACAAATTGATTCATAAATACTTTGCATTCCATTCAAATAACCCTCATGGTCTTGCCCTGTAATAAGGTCTTTATCTGGCTCCTTCCATAATTAGACTATAGGCCCTTTATTATATCATGTTCCTTTGGCCTTTCCTTCGCCAAGTATAAATCCTGCCTGTTTTATAAAATAGCCCACTCTTTCCTGTAATCCTAAACCAACGGCCTGTGATAAATAAAAGCCCGACTACTTCTAGAAACTGTTTTAATGCTGCTGATCGCTAAAATAGAAAAACAAGATGCAGATGTTTCATAATTTATTTATTTTGGTGTTCTCTGGTGGACATGACTCAACATAAATATTGTATCACAAAAAGGTGGACTTCACGATGCAAAATCCACAGTGAAAAGACAGGAGAAGTATTCATCATTTTTCAAACATTAGGAAATCAGAAGGAGAGCTATAAACTGTTTCAAATTTGTAAAAACATCAAGACAAGGTGATGGAAAAAAGGAACATGCAGGAACAAATTTCATTTTTCTTTGTCAAAAATATAATTTTGTTTCTGTTGTGTTACTTGTCCCAGCCAGGAAACACAACTGTTACTTCATAAAGCTCTGCTTTTGGACTAAATGATACCAAAACAGTGTTACCCATGTACACAGAATATTTAACTTCCAGTGAAGACAAATGTAGCATCTTAATTTAGCATTTAACTTAATTGTTTTAGTGCTCTTAGAATTATAGAAAAACTTTCTATTAGCAGTATTCAATATTTCCTCTTCATTTTTTGTTTCCATCTGTGTATCTGATTTTCTGTATTTGATATAGTGTCACACAATCTATATTTTCTGTATTTGATATAGTGTCACACAATCTATATGTATCCTCTGTCTGCATTGTGTTGATACTATCATTGTGTGGCTGTTTGCACACTACTGAAAGAAATAGATTCAATCATAATAATCTGGGAGTAGAGCAGGAAATTAGACCTCATGAACACGACAACATTGAGCACCAGAAGTAGAAACACAGGGTAAGTGCCTGAGCTTGTGGAGCACACTGACAGTACTGCATACTGATAACCATGATCACTACTCTGAAATGTATGGTTTGAAGGTGGTTCACTTCTATTTCCATACCAAGAGCCACACTGTCCTTGTTTCTTTACACGCAGCATCATTCATGCAGACTGTTTTATGATGCTGTTTGTATTTAATGGGCACTTAGAACACATACTGATATCACACACAGTACAATGCGTCTCTTTACACTGCTCATATTAAAAGGATCAGAGGAATGTTGAGAGCAACCACTTTAAGGTAAACAAACGGATCATAAAGGCTTGTCTGTATCTGAAATCTGGGGGTTTCAAAACAATATAAATCCTTAAAGTCATGCTGTACAATGTGTCTGGTGTGACTGTACAGGCCCAGAGTTCATTCATTCAACAGGGATAGGCCATCAGAAAGAAAGCTAATGTTATTGTGAATTTAAAAGGAAATAAAATCAAAGTCTGGGACAATAAAAAGTTAAAACAACACACAAACATACAGTTCTACTGAGTCCAAACACAGCTTCTTTCTGTCAGTATAAAACAGCAAGAACAAGAAAGCTTCTGGAGAAAAATACAAATGTGCACACATCTAGGACTGCTACAAATGTGAGAAATCACGAGACACAGATTGTAAATGTTGTCGTGAGCCCTACTGTGTAGTGTCTTTAAGGTTCAGCGAAGGATGAGAAATCAACACAAGCTGTTGTAAACAAGGGATTTCAGATCCTGATCCCTCAACGTGCAGGCTTCTAACAGTGTGCTGTTAGGTGGTGCTTCGAGTCTCCATCAGTCATTCAAAAATCAGGAACTGATGTGAGCCAAAGGACCCAAGCTTCAGAATGATGAAATCAAAGCTTTGAACACTCTGGATGGCAGCAGCAGATTTATGCCCGTGGGTCTGATGGCAGTCACAGTGAACTCAAACTGCAAATTGGAGTTGTGCTCATCCTTGCTCTTTGTTTCACACTGCAAGTCACAGTACTGGCATCTGGAGTGCAGGGGAAAAGGCCTAAGTCCGTAGAGGAAACCAGTGTCTGAGACCATCAAAGAACCTCCGCACGTTCATAACGTAGAAGTCAACATTTTGGGTGAAGTCGGTACAAATGTTGGAGTAAGTGTCCACCAGGGTGCAGTACAGAGCAGTTCCACCTATACTGATCACCACTGTTACCAGGCACAGCAGCAGCAGGATCAGGCAGGAATCTCCACCGACCTCATCTATAGACAGAAAGAGGACGAATGCTTATCTTACTGATGATATGTCATACAACATGCTTTCAAGGTATCATCCACATTCAGATAAAAATGCTAACATAGATAACTTCAACCGTGCCTTGCTCAGTGCCGTCTTCGGGCTCACTGAAGCGAACTTTACGTTTGGAGTTCTGTTTGGTGACAATGTCACTGGAAGGAGGCAATCCATCCAGAGAGGCTCTCCTCCTCTTCAGAATGGAGACCAGGCCATCTGGAGCAGAGCTCTGAGGAGACACAGAAACCAGAGAAATGGGTGCTAATGTTTGCATCTTGTGCTAAGAGTCCATTTTTGGGGGTATATCACCCATAACGTGATTCAAACTGGGAGGACTTGGAACATGTCAGGGTCTTCGGTAAACATGAATAGGGTGTATGTCGAGTACAGTCAAAAATATATGATGTAAACAGAGACAGTTTCTCTAAATATGAGGCTACTGCTTTAAAAGGTTAAATGAAAACTGAGCTTTAAAATGGAAACACTCGTTCTTGGTTGCAAACTGTACAAGAAATAGAAATTACAACTCAAACTCTAAGGTAGGGTTTTCCCAGTTATTTCCGTTTCTAAAATAACCCAGGCTAACCAGGGGATTTATTTTAAATCTGTATTGTTTCAGACTGCTTTCGTCACTGGTCTTGTTGGACCTACTTTTAGTGATTTTAGTGATGGCTTATTCAAAAAATCTGTGGCTTTAAGTATATAAAACCATTAATATGAGTGTAGTCCTGTAGTCCAACATCAGCTGACCTAAACTGCCTTACACCAAATGTTGGCACATAACCAGCTCTTGGTTTGTTGAACGTTTTGGAACTTAGTCCATAAATTGCAAAGTTGAACATGTGTTTTTAAATAACGAAAGTAAACCACAGACTTTGATGTATTAAATAAATGAACCAAGTTAATAACTGCTAGAAAGTGAAAAGCTAGATCTGCAGATTAAAGTGAAATGTGTGTTTGACATAAGTAAACAGATGACCTGCATGCAGAGGCTGCAAAGTCACATGAGCAACAACACAGAAGCAAAATACTTTCAGTCAAATCAAACTTTTGTTTAAACCACAGTTACATCGTACGGTCAACAGAGGTCAGCAACGAGATTCCATCTTAAATAAAACACCACCTACCCTGATGAGAGCCCTTTGACCTGATCATAATCTCTAAACAATCCACACAGCAGAAACCACAACACACAGCATGGTCATATGCTGACTACTGAAGTGCAGTTAATTATCAAGCTGTCGGCCTCATCTGCCGGCATGGTTTATAGGTCAATTATATACTGAGCTCGGTGGGTCAATAGTGTGCTGCATTCTGCTTTAGTCATCACTTTCAGCCATATCTGTAATTAAGGCACATTCTAATTGAATGTTTGACTCTGAAGAGTGTAATCCGCTGCTGTTTCATGTCACCACTGTGATACGTGTGTGAATAGGAACAACTTTCACATCCAGCTCCTCAGACACTCCTCTAAAAAGAACATTTAAACTAAGGAAGTGACTTTATGATCATTTTAAATCAGATGTTATGGTTGAGGTTAAAATCTTTTAAAACACATTACCAATTTGTTTTCATCAGTTGTGTGTGGGGCAGCTCTGCATTTCATTTCAATGTGAAGGGGCTTTTCTCTTAAGGATACAGTGCTTCAAAAACACTCTATAAGATGACCTAAACTGTGAAGAGAAAAAACATTTAAAAGTTGAAAAATAAAGATTTGTGCAAAAAAGGGAAGGCAAGCTTTAACAATGGGGTCACTGCTTTCTGTTTGGCATTCGATCCAGCAAGTTCCTCTTTTGTATCAGCCAATATGTAGATTAGTTATGATGTAAAAATGCAATAAATCGATATCAGCAAATATTCTGGCTCGTATTCCTTCAGCCCTGCTTAATGCTTCCGTTGACGTCTATAAATACAAACCAGCATTTCAAATGTTTATCAGACATACGTAACATTTGACTCTTTGTGTCATACCTTTTCTGCAGCTCTTAACTCTCTGCAGCTCTCACCATCAAATAAGTTCAAACATTGCCAAAAAAATAATCTTATGAAATCAAATATAGCCCCCTTCAATTCAAGATTGTTTTTTCATCATCATTCCTTTTCAATTATCTGAATCAAGAGACAAAAATGTGTTTTTCATACATTTACTGAAATGAGAGAGGAGAGAAAATGCATACTTTCTTAGTTAAACCCCTTCAAGTATTTCATTGCAAAATAAAGGCGTTCCTCTGCTGGATTACATAACTGCTTTGTTCCTGACCTCATCAATACGAGGCCTTCAGTCTGCACTGCTTGTTTGGAAAAGCTCTTATTACACGTCCACCCCGAGGAAGTACCAGGCCCTTCCAGCTCAAGTGTTTCAGCCAGGTCATGATGTCTTGGCTCAGTAATCTAGCCCATTTGGCAGGCTAGACATCCCGAGTGTCAGGCCACACCAGTGAACGTGGGTGGAGATTTCTGAACATGGAGAAGTTAACGATGATCTCACAAAGGGACCACAGAGATCATTTCAGGGAGTGTCCCAGCAAAGACAAAGAGCTGAATAGAGCTTAAACAATTCAGTCTTACTTTCTGCAGGCAGAAAGTTGAATATGCAGAGGAAAAAAAGGAGAGATCAGGGCAGGGTGGGGAAGGAAAGAATGATACATGGATGATAGAGGAGCAGGAACACAGGCAAAAAGGAGGAGGGAGCAGGAAAATATTTTCTGTAAGTCATTTTGGGCACTACTCTCAAACCCAAATCATGGTCATGCTGTAAAACTAAAAAGCATTGCTTCACCTTTCTTGCTGTGATTAAAATATATGAAAGCAGATTAAAAAAATTTTTTTTTTTAAAAACAGCAGAAACATGATATGCATTCCTACCCCCTCTGTGTGGGACAGCTTTGCCAGGTCCTTGTCTGAAGCCTGGGGGACTCCTGTCGGCCACTCCACCTTCACTTCCTCCTCCTCTGGTGTCTCCTCACATGTCTCCTCCTCTTCATCTACTCTGTGTCCTTCCTCATACATTTCTTCCTCTCCTCCTCCCTCCTCCTTCTCCTCCTCATGTCCGTCCTGATGAGAGGGAAGTTCTGAATCCGAGCCCTTTGTGCTGAGATCTTTTCCTTCATCCTGTTGTGTTGTTTCCAGCTTTTTGACTGTGAGACAGTAACAACACAGGTTAATGATTGCTGCTAAACTGCATTTGAACTTGGTGTCAGTGTTAGTGTAGTGATACTGAGGCCCTATGCAGCTCAATGAGTCCATGAGTGGATTAGAAGGTTATGGGAGGTTTGAGACAGGATTAGAGGAGGTAATGGGAAGTTTAACTCTATTGTCACCTAGTCTTCATTTTTCCACTGGCAAGATGATAGTTAGGGCCTGTGTCCACTGACACCAGTCTTTGCAATGGCAGCGACAATTTTCAAAACAAAACCAAAACAGTTCAGCAAAACACCTGATGTTGCCTTCACTGCCCTCTCAATTGGAAAGAATTCAACCTTTGAATTCTTGTCAATGTCACTTCTCCTTCAAAATTAAAAAGGGTCTGTACAGGGGAAAACTAACCTGACTCAGTTTTTTCAAGGTATGATTTCACGCTCTAGACCTTCTGATAATGCTACGTCTCTGTTTCTGACAACTGTTTATATGTTTTCTACGCAAAATGCCATTGAATGGAAGCAAATATGAAGCGCATAGAGCATTTTGAATTTTACACTAGTATGTCTGTTTCAACCAACTGAAATACCAAAACAATTCCCCATGCTTGCAGAACTGATTGGTCAGTATGTCAGTCAATGTTGTGGTGGCCAAGCCTGTTGCTCATCTAACCAATAGAAAAACATACCTAATGAATTGTGACTCAAATGTCAATACTGATTTGTCTTAACATCTGTCAATCAATCTCAGTGTAGCAGTTGCTTCACTAGCCCAGAATGGCAGGTCAGAACCTGCTGTGTAATGAAAGACAGACTAGCTGTCATGCCCTGGTAGTTAGTGTTTTTCAAAGAGCTCAAAGTTGCAGCTCCCTTCGAAATACCACACAACGAATATGCTGCACACACTGCAACGGTCCATTTTTAGTCGCCCATGGTGGAAATGTTGACGAACAAAGCCATAGTAAAACAGGTAAACACAGACTGGACAAAGCCCTATTGCCAATTTTTACTTAAAGCTTAAGCATCCCTATTCTATTTGAAAATATGGTCACCCTACCCTTAGTCCAATTTGTTTTACAGTAGGCTAATACTAGCACAAATAAGTCTGAATGGTTTATGAGCAATGACAAACTAAGACATGTTAGCAACTTAAAGTGTGTGTGTGTGTGTGTGTGTGTGTGTGTGTGTGTGTGTGTGTGTGTGTGTGTGTGTGTGTGTGTGTGCGTGTGTGTGTGTGTGTGTGTGTGTGTGTGTTTGTGTGTGTGTGTGTCACTTCTTCACCTTGGGCCATACTGAAGACAAATACACACAAAGCTAATGGGGCATTTGCTTGATCTAGCATGCTAACATGTGAAGGAAAATGGAGAACATAGTGTTTAGTTTCCCTGTTTATAATAAGAGTGTTCAAATTGTTATAGTGAGTGGGTTAGCATGCAGTTAGCATGTATTCACAGGCAGGAAGACATCTTTACCGTTATCATGGCAGGATTGTAGTGCCTCCTTTTTGCTCTGAGCATCTGTCAACGTGGTATTCAGCATGTTCTGTTCAATCAAACATGGAGTACAAAAATTACTGCAATTTTAAACTGAGCAGAGAGAGATCAATATACAATTTTGGATGGTTCATGTTTCTTACCTCTTCCACACTGACCGAGGGTCTGAAGAGGAGCACATAAGCAAAGAGAAGTCAAGACAGTGACACACCGAACAGACAAGCAGAGAGGGACAAGAGAGAAAGAGAAAACAGATAAAGACACAACATTATTGAACATATAAGAATGCTTAAATATCCTTCAGGCCCTTCCAGCAGGAGTTGGCATCTATTCTCTAAAATTAAACCCACCTGCACCAAACTACTGAGAGCTACAATAATATACCAAGAGAGTCACATGATGGGTGGGACACTACAGCGTCTGGCATGCAGACCAGCTGTATTTATCTGTGTCTGATGGAAATCACAATCCTGCGGAAATCTTTCCTGCCCTGTCAGAGATATAGATTTTTCCAAACAAGTCCCATGTGAGTCTGTGTTCTTTGTGCATCCTCATGCATTATCATTGTGTCTGTCTGGGCTGTGTCTCCTCAGTGTGTCCACATGTTAGGCAAAGACTGAAGTGGATAACAGCAAATCAAAGTGGGCGCTAAAAGGTTTGCGTCTGCCAGTAATGGAGGTATGAGGAGGAAATTAAATGTATCTGTCTGCTGCAGCAATGTGGAACATTATGTCAACGTCATCTGATAAATGTGGTGATGATTTGTTGTGGTATACCTGAGGTGTGTCCTGCAGATCTGGCTCAGGGTCTCAATGTGTTTCTGACTGATGAAGTCTGTCTCAGCAGGCAAACTGCTTCCAGTGTTCTTCTTCTCCCTCAGCTGGCTTTCTGGAAACACATTTGGAGAATAGATGCAAAAAGTAAAAACAAACATACCTTGATTTTTTTAATTGCACATTACCTTTACCTTTTAAAGAACTGATGCATTTTTATAAAGAAAGTAACATATGCATGCAGTACCCCAGTTCTCCTGCAAGGTGTCGAGGTTGGACAGCAGACGTTCATGGTACATCTTCTCCAGCTGCAGGAACTGGATGGCCCACTGGTCTGGTTACATCACTAGTTAAAGATACAAACTAAGACTTTCCATCTAACTGGCTCTGAAATTTCCAGTTCCAGTTTTCAAAATACATTTTATGAACCAATATTAAGATTTGGATTTGTTGCTGAAATTACATTCTAAACATAAATAGGCATTTAAGTTATCCACATAGACTCTACGCATGACGATGCATGATGTAAGCTCCTATTTGATGTGTTTCCTGCTATCTGCAGACGAACGCTTCAAAAATCACTGCTGTTTATTAGGTAAGACAGAAAACAACCAGCAGGTAACATACAGAACATGCTTAAAATATTTAAGTTTAAATAAAGAAATTGACCATGCCATGAGGCAAGCCTTGAGTCATTTGTCCTTTAGTTGCAATCCTCTTACTTTTTTATGATGACTTTTCTTTTGCTGACTTTCAGACATCTATACAGTTGGGCTTGTCAAATGTTTTCACTGTAATGCATGCTATTTCTCATCGGATGTAAATATTTGTATGATTCATAAACTTTTTACCCTGTATCAGTCTCAAGACTGAACACAGCTGTTGTGGAAAGTTACTGTGTCATTATGACCAACATGTTTCCTCTTAAACATTTATCACTTCTCCTCTTCTCCTTAACTGTCTCTTGTACTTTTAACATTTTATCAGTAATAACATTTCACAACTCCTCTCTGAAGGTTCTCAGTCATCCAGGTCATGGTAATTCAAAGCTTTATCCGTAAGCGACTGGACTGGTAGAAATTCTTGAAGACGTTTCACCTCTCCTCCCAAAGGCTCCTTCATTTCACAACTCCTTGCTGCTAGTATGTTAAGCCTCCTTACTTCCTCTTCCTCTCTCCCCTCACTCTCTCTCACACACTTTCCTCATTGTAGCACAACTGGCACACAGCTGTTGCCAGGCCAACGGCACAAACAGAGCCAGAGGAAACTACTACTACGGGTCTTCAGGGCTTTCATCCAAAGTACGGGGAATACCCAGAGACTGTGAGACAAGAAAGATGAAAACAACAATAAGAGAGGCTGATGGATCAAATCTGAATCATTAACAGAGGAGTTTTTTGTTCTGTGATGTTATTTGAAAATGTTCAAAGCTTAAAATCATCTTAAAACAAGCAGACATATTTGTGTTGTTCCTATCAGATCATTGTCATTCGTTGTGCTTCATCGGACCAGAATGGACAACTTACAAAAGACTCTGTACTTTCCCAAAGCAGCTCGTCATGTTAAGCCTTACTTAAGGTAAACCCTCCTTTCAATCAAATGAGACAAAGCTTACTCAACAGAGGGGATATCATACTCCGCTTTTTTTTAATCAGCATATGTACCAGTCTGGCTCAGCCATGGCTCGAACGGGAAACACAAGTGATTGGCAAATGTCATAAGAGCTAAAAACAGAAAAGATGAAATCACTGAGCACTTGAAAGGATACATTCCTCTTTGTGCGAGTAGGCCTCTGCGATCTGAAAGACAAAAGGAATAAAGAGGATGTTCACACAGAAGTTGACGCATAGTATACATTGATGTACCATACATTATATTTACATCTATCATTGAGCTGTTAAAAGCACACAGACTGTCCTGTTTTAGATGACATTGCAGGAGTTTAGGGTTATCTGAACCCATTCAGAACAGAACTATGCACAGTTTTCTGAGTGTGCACAAAAGTGCCCCTAAACTTGCATTATATTGTGACATGGGATGGGAACTAGGCTATGTGACACACGGCAGGTGAGACATGGTGAAGCTGTGGAGTAGATTCATTAATATGCCGGATAACAGACTAACAAAACAAATCCTCTATTGGGATTATTCTAAAATGTACACCTGGGCTACAGAGCTTGCAGAGATATTTGACAAGACAGGTCTCCATCTATAGAAACAAGTTAACATGTAATGTGAGTCAGATTAAAACAAAACAATTTGAAAGTTACAAACACTAATGGTCAGAAGAAGTCCCATGTAAGCCCAAACTAAGAAAATGTTGTCTGTTTAATAAAATGAATAACTCAGAGCTCTATGTCACTCTTAACCTAACCAGAGCTCAGAGGTCTGTCTGTGCTCAGCTGAGATGTGGTCTCCTTCCTCTGACATTAGAAACAGGTCGCTTCCACTCTGAACCCAAGGAGGATGAAAAGTGCTCTCCTTGTGAACTTGAGGAGGTTGAAAGTGAAATGCACTTTTGTTCTAATGTTTTTTGTCTGTCATATCATGATCTTAGATGTTATCTTTTCAGTAAAATGTTAGAAAATTGTCCTGATTTGTATTTCCTTTTTTTTCTTATGTTGTTGCTCCTGCCTTGTTTTGTAGTGCCTTGTAAGTCCATACGGGCAGAGCACCATTCTAACTAACTAACAGGGAGATCTTGAACCCAATTATCTGCATTTGTACAATGATGTTTTAATCAATAACCAGTTAGGCTGTTCGACCAAATGTAGATGTTTGTTTGAAATTCACCAAATTCCTTTAAAGATGAAAATCACATGACACAGTCATACTAAAGGAAAGAGCCAGCACACACCCTATCAGACATGAAGTCACATGAAACTAATTACAGTCCGGATTAACGTCTCTTAGTGGGCTTATTTCCCATCCAACTTTTTACCCTCCTTTCCATAACCTAACAAGATTATGACTGAGTAAATCTACAGCCCGGGAAGGCTCACCTCCTCGGATGTTCTAGTGTAATTCAATGACAGTGCAAAATGACATGCTGTCAGTTTGTTCTAGGCAGCCATTAAACAGAAACTGTGTCAGCCAGGCTCAGTGAGAAATCAGACCATTCATTTATTTACTCACTGAAAAGTCTGCAGAGTGATCAATAATTTAAGTTTCTCTATTTGTGCTAGACAGCCTGTTTCTGGAACAGATTCACACATAGAGAAAAAACAGACAAAACTTTTCACTGGAGTCAAACAGGAGGCTTTGATGGATGATGCAATGATGAATCTTTGAGCACAGCTTATGCATCTTTCTCTGCAACATTTCTTAGTCCCATTCCAAAATGTACTCCTCTTTGAAATCTAGATGTTCAGATTATTCTTTATGCTTGAGATACTGTATCTGGACCCCTACCTAGAAAATATAATTAGAAACCATTTGTGTTAGGATTGTGACATAAAATATGCTTCGCTTTGAAGCTCACTGACCCATTTGTGTTCAACATTTGTACCCCATGGTCCAGTTCAAGTAATTCCTTCATGACTCTCTGCATTTATTAATCCCTTTGTACAAGAATTCAATTACCTTATTCCATTCATTTCTCATTTTACTGATTATAAATCCTGCATTTATTTCATACATCATTTACCAACAGTGAAAACCCTCCCATAACTGGATAACATGCAAAGCTGAACATTATCCAACAACCTGTTAAAATGTAATATTCTTAAGCCACATTTAAGCCACACTTATGTTACTTTAATACATTTAATTGTCTCCGCCTATCTGAGTTGTTCTTTTTAGTCTGTTTAGTACTTAATAAATTAATTCTGGTGATGAAATATTTGGTACACCAGAATAGAAGGTGCTAGCAGATATGACCAAATATGGACCCTTCTTTGAAAGACTCTGAGCATGTTTCTGCAAAGAGTCAGTCTACAGCTGAACAGGGTTATCTGCAGAGTGTAGCATCATCACTCACACCAAATTCCTCTAAATGGATGTTTACTTTTATTCTAAAAAGATACTCCTTGCAGCTAAATGTCATGTAAATGTTCAGTGGTCCCTGCAGTTCTAGATAGATTAACTTTAAATTCCTACAGTGAAAATATAACTAACATTTTATTCTTATTGTCCATGTGTTGTTAGGAAACTGAAGTCTATAAAGTATTGCACCTGGAAACCTTTGCTGTGATCCCTTTCAACATAATACAGACTGAACCAAACTATATTTATCACACCTCTAATTAGTCTGTTTGAACACTGGACTCGTGATCTGAGGCGGGGGCAGCGTCAGGAGACGAACAAAAGAGCAGAGGGCTGCCAGTTCAGATTCACGCACCTGCAGAGGACAGCTGTTGCACAATTTCAGAGACTGTGTTGATGTGATGTCTCCCTGAGCAGAGGCTCACCTTTTAAAAGTGTAACCCATGCTATCTGAGTGCGGCTCCAACAAGTTGTCTTGTATTGTTTGAGAAATACCAGCCCAGAGATTTGTTACATCAACAGATTTCTTTGGATAAGGTCACACTTATAGTAGATGTAGGCAGAAACTCACAAACATAAGTAGATGCATACACACCCACACAGAGCCTTTATGTCTGACTAATTAAACACACTTACTCCCTGTGGATCAAGGAGAAAAACTACTATCAGACATTCAAATATACACACACACGACACAGGAGCACAAACACACACCTGGTGCAGGGAGTGTGGCAGCAGTGTGTAGTCAGTGTTTTCTCTGAGGGACTGCAGGGAGGCAAGCAGTTCTGGGCTGGGGCCTGGCGGTCCATCTCCAGAGACACTTCCTAGAAACGCAAAACACAAACAATGGCTAGAGTGAGATACACCTCCTAATTCAGCTGTTCGATAACATTACCATAACTAATATAATAATTCAACAGTATTTATTATTTTTCAATGGCTCATGAAAACAATCAATTCAAGAAAAGCATATTCTGACACTACTTAAAGAGACATGGTACCTTTTAGATCTGTCTAGTCTGTCTACTGATCATGAGGAGCACTATAAGACTAAAAAAAGGTTCTTCATTTTTACTGGCTCTTGAGTACCTTTAGAAAGTATAAGAAAATAACCCTGATGATGTTTTTGATAACACAGACAGGACTCTTGGATATAGCTTTTATTTTGGAGCTTGATTTTGTTGAAGGATTAAAATTGTATTTTACATCCATTTTGTCCATTTGTGTTCTGTTGGTCTTTTGCAGATTAACATGACGCAATGCCAAATCACTGGAGCCTGTACGAAAAAGGTAGGCCAACATTAGCAAGGTTTTTGTATTTAGTTAAACTAGTTACATCACACTGACTTCACTTTGGAAGCTAAGTGTGAGATGTGGTCATGTATATGAAGAGATGTTGGCAGAAATGGAAAACAAGATAATTTATTATTACGGGTGTCAACATAGAAAGTTTAAGTGCAATACAATAGTGTATCAAATCAACACATTATATTTTTAATAGCGGGCCATTTTGTCCCTTTCGGCACACCGTAGTCAAATCACTGCAGTGTCCTCCTGCTTCCTTCTGTTACTGCGAAGGAATCAGACTGATGTTAGCGAGCAACCACATCTCAAAAGCCGTCAGAGCACGTGTTCAGAGTGTAACTGCAGCATTTTCCAAATGGGTGGCAACTTAGGCAGTCCAGTCTAAACTAAGGAGGATTCAGTTCTTAGGGACATCCTCAGGTTGGCATGTATGCTTTATATTGATGTGGACTTAAAAACTGCTTTGAAAAGCCATACAATGGAATTCAGCCATGAAACAGGAATTTTACTGCTCTTTATATGATGTGGTCTCACCTTTGTGTTGGTATACACTTTTTGTCTCCTTCCTGGGACGTAAAAGAAAATAAAAGATTGCTGGAAATTAAATATAGTCACTGGTAAATTAGTACGACAGGGAATCAGGAGGATTAGAAGCTAGCCTTGTTCCATCCAAAGGCATCCAGGGACTACTTTTTTGTTTCAAGCAGGAAGTATGCCGGTGAGTAAAATATGACAAGATTCAGTGAGGTGGACTTATACTTGAGTACTCCTCAAATCCCAAAGTTTGGACATGTCGTTTTAGCAAATCAAACCAATAAGAAATAAAGACATGTAATTTATTTATGAAATATATTTGATTAAATATAATTTAGCTTTCAGAGCGTTGTGAAGTGGATGTTTCTTCTTATAATCAGAGCCTGGTTAGCTGTTTCCTTCTGCTTCTATATTTGTGTTTAGTAGAGATATAAATGGTATAAGTCATCTTTTTTAACCAAGATAAAAGCTATTACGATTATTTCCAATTATGTCAAAGTCTTCATTTAGTCATCTTACATAGACAAACAAGAATGAAAAAGTAATGTCACAACACTTTCTACCAGTTAGTCACTCTCTTGTTTGCACCTTGTGTGTGGTTGTGTGTCCTGGCATCCCTTGAAGATGTTTTAGACGCTAAAGCTATTTGACACACAAACTGTTAGCTCAGCAGGTTTCAATCAGTGACTGACACATACCATAATCCAATGTGCTTTCCTATATACCTTCAAAGTGTACGTTCATGCAGCAGGATGATGTTTCATGAAGCTGGCACAAGCTACAAAAAGCCTCCATTGTATTTATGTATGGTGACAGCCCATCAACCCCTGCAGCCATGACTGCAACCATTAGTCACTGTTAGCTGTAGCTGTGTAATGTTTATAGCCCATCAGCCCTGACTGTATAGCACATTACAGACATCCCAGAGTATTTAGGGTGGTTTCCTTACAGTTCGTGATCATCCTGATCATCTTCAGCTCTGTTTTTTCCGGTACACAACAGCAGTTTGTGGGAAACCAGTCTCCACAGATGAATGATAAGCTTTGAGCCATTCTGAAAAGATCTCAATCAGCAGCTCTCCTTAGTGTCATGTGTTTTATCCCTGATGTGCCATTTTAGGAAGGAGGAATTTCAATGAATGAATGTATTTAGCAGTACCTGTAATATTGTCAGAACCATCTTGAACCTGCAGAAAAAGGAAAACACTACCTAAGATGTATGATCTATGATATTAGTTTTTACCTGTGGTGCTGTCCATGCACACTCCTTCCTCCCTCTGTGTGGTGCCAGAACTGGGACCTTTAGGCGGAGTGGTGTTCTTGTTGCCCATCGCCTCCGTGACTACAGCAATCTTCTCATCCGAGTCAAGACTCCCCAAAAAGCTCCTCGGAGACCCTCCAGTGGGCTCTGGCTCTTTTTCAGGCCTTCACAGGAAGAGCATTAATTGTTCCTGTTTTTATCAGAGCGATTCCTCTGAGGGAGATAAGCAAACTGCTTGGGAAAGTTTGAGTATATCCTATGAGATCCTACAAAGTATTCAATGATTCCGGCGCTGGGGAATGGGGTCTCTGCAGGTTTGGTTTATGATCACTCTTGACAGAGCACGTGATTTAATCCTCCATCGCCTCTCTAGGGCGGTCAAGAAAAAGGGAGATTTGAAATGTCCAGTAAGGTCTAAGAAGGCTGGACTTTGGATGACGATGCTCTCGTTTTCTGCAGTCCAGCCACATTCATGTGAGCTTTATCGTGCTATTCCTCTTTTCTCTTACACGCAGAATTCAATGGGCACTCCTTGCTCTATCCCCTGGGAAAATAAGAAAAACAAATACCTTAAAAAATTAACAGTAAATCATGTTCTCTTAATGCATGCAGTATGTTGAGAGAGGGAGAGGACACAAACAGTGAGGGAGAGGAGAGTCTAATGCAAAGAGGAGCAGCATTGCAGGTGAAATTACCATTATGTCACAGACAGAAAGGGTTGTCTTTGTGTCAAACTACCACTGCCAGTCGAGGCATGGCAGAGTGCTCTGTGCTGAATAGCTGAATAACTAACTTGATTACGTCACAGTAGTCAGTGGAGTAGAATATTTACAGCTCGGTATGTTATACAGCAGCAGACAAACTGCACACTACACATTGACAATAATTCATGCTTATTTTTTACCAGGATGAGGTGGTTACCAAGCCTCATACAATTCATTTCTGGCAAATGGTTGTAGCATTTTTTCAAAGAAAGTGGCGAATAACTCAGGGACGGGTTGGCCTAATGTGCAGTCTTTCTTTTGATCCACAGAGCTTATGTGCATGTGGTACAAAGGCTGTAAAGAAGTGGAAATCTGCCCCCGTGGCAGATGTAGTCTCACCAGGACAGGACGGATAATGTGAGACCAGCATGCTAACAGTCGAGAACAAGATAAACACCCTTTAATGTTTACTATGTTGGCCATATCAGTTTAGCACGTCAACATATTAGCATTTGCACAGTAGTTAGCACTACACAGTAAGTGTAGCTAAAGTGGACTAGTCTTGAGTTTTGGAGATCATCATAAACCAAATATTGGACAAAATAAAAGATGACCAGATCATGATGCTAGAAAAAAAAGTCAGGAGATCACTGCAGTTAGTATAATGATTCTGTGGAAGCAATTTTGGCTTACACAGATTTTTCATTGTATATTCTATATCAGTCATCAACTGGAATTAGTCTTCTCTATGTTGTAGAAGCACGTTCATATACACACACCACCGAATTTCTGCCTATGTACGCAAGAAGTCAAATTTTAACCATAACTTGCATTAACCTAGCCATGTACTATCAGCCCTACATCAATGACTGCTTGTGTCACTAATGCAGATTTTGAGCCAAATTCCAGAGTGCTTCTCACTGGAAAATGTTCCCCTGAAAAACAAATTCCACTGGGTGACTGTCAGCATTAGTTTCTCTTCTGCTGTTGCTGTTGACAAAGTTGAGACCAGCCCCTTCTTTATTTGAGTAATTGGTGAGGGAGATGTGACCTTGATGAGCACTGCGGTGGTCCTTTTCAACTGAGAGCAATATCTCAGCGTAATAATATTAAAAAAACTGACGCTGAGTACATTTTTGTGCATAGGATGTTGAGCACTGAAAATACTGAATTACACTGAACACTGTCAAAAAACGCCTTTGGTGTACACAGGCCCTTAGTGCATTGTTAAACAGATAAAGGGATGATCCTTTAAAGAGATTTTGAATTGGATTATATGACGGACCTATCAATAGTAAATGTCAATACCACGTCCAATATATAACAGTCTGTATGACTCGCGTTTGGAAAATCCTGCCTGTGTTCCTTTACAAGTCTAAGCTAAGCTAAGGTAAGGTAACTCCAGCTATAAATTAGTCCTTTATTTAAAAAGACAACATTTCAGTCAGCGTGCACACTGTGTTTCTGGATATTAGCTTCACCTTGACAGCCTTTTCATTGGGGCTTTGTGTTTCAACCACACTGAATTGCTAAGCATGCAGTGCTTAACAAAAGGTAAAGGTGTAAACATAAAACAAGACAACAGCGTTCACTGTAGAGACAAGCAGAGAATTCAAGGACCAAAAAACACAGGAAGAACTCTTAAGGTTGAGACTGGCAGACAAAGACAGGAAAAACTTGTATGATATTCTGGAGAGCTTTTTTATTGATTTCTTTACCTGTATATATTTAGAACTATCTTACTGTCGTTCCTTATGGTTCTGTGGTAGTGCCCTATATGGCAAGAGTATTGCTGGATTATTTGGTGTTGCATAAGCCTCTCCGAATAATGATCAAGGCAAATGAGGAATTGTTTGTAAGTGAGCGTGGGGTGCTAATATTCTTATTCAACAGAGCTAGCCACAGCTGTCTGAGGCCAACACTCAACTGGACTCAGTGTGATGTAAATGGTGACCAGGACACTTTATTGCTTTGAACAGTTTGGAAAAACAAAATAACACTGAGATATATATAGAACAGTAAATGTAGATTTCAGTCACAACACTTTCTGACCAAAACAGCTGATGTAAAAATACACCGCACAGCATGCATTGCAGTTGTACCAATAGAGATGTAGCGCCGAAGGAAAGTGCCACCTGATGTCAAGGGGAAAATATTTGAACTTCAAATGAAATATTTTTCAAATGTGGGCTTTTTTTAAGTGGCTACAGGTTGGTTCTCGTGACCCTGTCTGCAGTGGTACAGGACTTAGCTTCTCTGTAAGAACTCCAGCTGGCTTCTCCAAATAGGAGCTGTGTTGACTTGTATCTACATACTAGATGTGGACCTCATAAACCCCTACCTTAATCCCTTAAAAGACCTTCAGATGATGTTTTTATACTAAATGAAAAAAATGCTTTAATTTTATGTTTCTATAGCCAAACGGCATTTTACAGTAAGTTCACAAAGATAGACTTGTGGATGTCAACAAAAGGATGAGGTCATTCTAACCTGTTTGGAGTCCTATCACTGTATTTAGTTACCTATCCCATCATTGTATTTGGGCTTTTGAGACATTTCCTCTGTTACTACTCTACAGGTAAACACCTGTGTGCATCTCTCCATGGCTTCCCAGCAGGAATCAGATCACACATTTTAAAATCAAAATCCATCCCAAGCTTTCAGAGCTGCTGTGTTCCTCTCTCAGGCTTTAGATGAATATATTTACGCTTCATGAAACCTACATTTTCAGCCTGAATGGTCTGAGGGCATGAAAGCTGTGGGATACTGTGTTCACACAGCATGTAAGCAGTCACATGAATGTCATGAATTCTGCTACATGGAATGTGACATAAAGTACAAATGCTGGGAGCAGTGCCTGACTCAGGATGTGTGGCCAAAAATGGAGGGGAGGGAGACTCAACACGAAAATCTATCTAAATGTTTCTTGAATACGTTGTGACAGCACTGGGTTTGCTTAAACATTGTGATGTTTCCTTGGTAAATAACAAATCAAACCACTTCAGACAACCAGCATTCACTATTCCAACTAACATCAACTTTAAGAATGTGGACAGCTTGATATTTTTCTAATGCCTAATTTGCTTTCTTGTTGAGACTTGAGTGAGAAGATTGACACCAATTGCATTTGTGCAGGAACCCAGAGACAGTTAGCTTAGTTTAGCATTGAGACTGGGAACAGTGGAATCACTGCTAGCCTGAGTGTAGAACCATGTAGAGCCACAACTTGTTGTCCTGCATGTTTTGACTTATGAACACAGATATGTTTTAGGTTTATCGATAAACATAGTGCTAATAGGCAGATTTTCTTAAGATAATATCATGTATTTCTTTCTTTTTTAACACATCTTGTATGGCTACAGAACATGTCTCAAAATAGAAGTGTGTGGATTTAGCTTTAAAGAGCATAAATTAAAAAAACAACAACATGCAGACAGTAGGCTATACCTAGGCTATATCTATACCTATACCTATGTTTTTATACCAAGCAGCCTACACAGACAAATGAAAACGCAAACACTAAATTATAAGTGCTGTTAAAAACATCTACTTCTCATCCTACTGTTGTTTGTTTGAGTCGACTGACCAGTGACCGAGGAGGATTTTTTATAAGATGTTGCTCCAGTTGCTGGGTGTCCGATTGTGCGTGCGTGTGCACGTGCCTGTGTAGACGCACGCACACTGACGCTTTCGTGCACTCACAAACCTCGCGCTCATTTTTCTGCCTTTACAATTGTGATCAGTCTGAGTTATTTCTAAAGGACTTGTGTATTCTGGGCTTTATCACACCACAGTATCATGACGACAGACCAGATATGGAGTTATTCCTGATTTCGACATTAATGTTTTGACATTTGATTCTTTCTCATTTCTTGTATTGTATCACTGGAATCCACTCCAGGAGTTAATCGAGTTTTTTCTGGTAAGACTGAAAAACCATCCCAGTGTTCCTTTACTAAACATGTAAGTTACTGTCACATCACAATACGAAACACACAGAACAGGACAGAGGATGGATGAAGAGGTGCACTCACCACTGGATGTTGTCTCCCAGTCTGTCGTGTGGACATCAACGCCCAAAAACACAATCCTGATCCGTGTCCCTGAAGCAGCAGAATCCACGCAAACCTCAATCTGTCAGCTGTCTCACAGACTCGCTCATGCTTGTTGTTTACGGTCCAATCCGGGGATTTTTCTGCTTGTCCTCATTGCAGAATATATATTCCTGCATGCCATACTTATTTATTTATTTATTTCACCATGTGGAGGAGGTTGCCATCTTCTGGCAGCTGTGTCACACTGGCTCCTGGCCGTGTGTCGGTGGTTATGTAACAGCAGATGAAAGCGGTCATATGATGCGGGTGTTAAGCCTATAAACCGTGGATTACACTGGAAACAGTGAATGTTCAATGTCTTTGCTTTTTATTGTCCCTTTCACAATCAGAGAAAAGAAAATGCAGTGCATTCATTGCATTTATCTGATTGATGATAAAGTCTGCATGTCGGCATATATCTTTATGTATTTATAGAATAGTTGGCCTTATCTCAACCTCTGTCAGCCTCTTGATTTCCCTCATTTTGATCATGCGCTCACTTATATAAAATACCCTGCAATAGACTTGGAAGGGAATAATAGGCTTCATGAAATTCTTGATATATTTTCATTGTACTTATAGAAAATATTACAGCCTTTAAGATCATAATATAAAGACACCAACATTTCCATCAAACATCATCATGATCATATTGGACCTTACTGTAAAGGGGGACTTTCCACTCGTCATGTGCTTCACTTTTTAGATTCATATCCTGCTTTAGGGTCTGAGTTAGGTTGTTCGCTTGAAGTTTCACAATGTGTGGCAAACGTGTTGTACAAAAAAATCCCCTCATTTGCTACTTAAATTCAAGATTACATAGAGAAGTATTACAAGGCTACATGTAGTAGGCTATCACGTTTTGAAAGGGTCATCCTTTTTTACAATATGAACACACAAAAAATGCAAATTGGTTTGACATGTCACTAGTCAACATGAAATATTGATAACATACTTTACTTACTTTATTGCACCAAAGTACATCACCACTTTACACCCAGCTATTTGTTTCCTATGCCAAATAAATACTGATATAGTAGTAAAATATATTGTAGCCCTTGTAAAATAGTAAAGCTCCATACAGTCCTGAGGTTACAAACTCATCTCTTTAAATGCATTAGATCATGGGACTCTATTTTACCTAATTAAACCAAAGTTGATGCAATTTCATCAGCTTCTTCTAAAAATAGATATTCAATGTTGTGTTGTTTGTTTGTGTGTTTGTTGCTTTTAAATTTAAATGCATGCACAGAGCATGAATGGAAGACTGTAGTTTTCACTTCTGCACTCAAGTTTGTGTAACGTGAAAGGCGACTGAACAATGAGGAAGTGGAGCAGAAAGAGAGGAAGGGCAAGTAAGGGAAGGACGCATATTAGTTTGTGTGTGTGTGTGTGTGTGTGTGTGTGTGTGTGTGTGTGTGTGTGTGTGTGTGTGTTGCTGAGGCTTCTTTCTCTGCTGCTGTGAGTCTGTCTTTATAATTGTGCTGCTTTAGGGCTCAGCTCTGCCTCCTCTCATTACCTTTTCACTGGATGTGGACAGAAAGAAAAGTCATCCTGTGTTTGTCATCTTGCATGGCATTATATATACTGCAACTTTCTCTTTGAAAAAACAAGCATGTATAGAGAAAATACAACATATACTGTAGGTCAAACAAACCCTTATGATGGAAGCAGGAGCTGCATAGTTAATTTATTTTGACAAAACAAGGTATGCAGAGTTTGCATTATGGACAACAACACAAAACAAAACAGCAGTGGTAATTTAAAACAGTGATGTACAACATGCTCAATAATTGGATTCACAAAACAGACATCCAGAATGTGTGTGTTTGTCTGTCTGTGTGTGTGTGTGTGTGTGTGTGTGTGTGTGTGTGTGTGTGTGTGTGTGTGTGTGTGTGTGTGTGTGTGTGTGTGTGTTCTCTGTGTGTTTAAATGCATTGATCCAGGTTGAAAGACCTACAGTGTCCATTGATTAGTATGCATCAGTCCATCTTCTATTATTGTCTCAATGACTTCAGAGGCACGAGGCTCTTTAGACATGATGACGTTATTCCTGTAATGTAATTACTCCTCCATTACTCCCAGAGTGGAATGAACATTTTTTTATTCTGCCACCAATCATTTACTAATGTGTTTTAATGTCCAGTTTATCGATCACAGTCTTTCTGTAGGCACAGACTGCATCCTTAAATCTTTTACTCTTTACCTCAGGCAGCTCCACCAGGCAGCTGTTAAGACGTGAAGCTGCCTGTTTCCGGTTCTATATTTGTATTTAGCACCATAATCTGTGTACAAAATGGCATGCTCTTTTTGGAACACATGTTGTAGTGGTCTACTCTAATGTTTATCAAGTATGAAAAATGAACAACTTTTAGGCAAACTGAACATATCAGTGGTCTGAGACTGCTTCAAGTATCGCAACAACGTCTGACTTAACCAGAATTAACTTCAACATAAAAGACTTAAAGTACAAACATCAAATGAAACTGTATTTAGTGAAATGTTGTATTGCTAAAACTTAACTTTTTTGCTTGAATAGCTGTCTGTAAGCAAAAGATGCATGTTCAGACGATTTTAAAGAATGCATCTTATAGAAACGACTCCTGAGGAGTGAAATCAGACTATTAGCAACCTGATGAAAGTGTGAGAAATGTGAACTATCTATAAAATGATTTTTCCAATTTCAAGTGCTCTGTCTGAATTTAACCTGAAGAAAGCCTGCAGTCTTTTTGGGTCCACTAGTATCTGCAACTTTGTCACCTTAAAGAAAGACTACTACTAAATGCTCTGCAGATTCTTTTACAGGAGAGGAATATTTGCCCTTTAGTCCCACTAAAATGTCTTGTCCAATGCTACATCCAGTGAACTGGCAGCTTAAAATAGACGTCACGAAGCATTTCAAAAAGCATGCTTATCAACATGTATGATGACAGACACGAGCTATGACAGATATGAGTTTTTCTGACATTTAAAATGCGATATAAAAAAAGGTTTCAAACAGCGTTGTAGCAGCTATGAGCCCTTTACGTGTGACTGATGAATTCCTTACAGATGTAGGACGAGCTCTGTTATGGACTCCAATTCTCTGACCTTATGAAGGGTAAGATTTGGGATTTTATTAAACACAACCAAAGTTTGTAGCACCATGTTAACTCAAAAGGAGCGGAGGTAATGTGGCACATAAAACTAGCATTAGGATCAAGTGTGTGGCACATTTACACATTTGGAATTTAACGACTAAAAGTGATAGTCAGGTACTGTATTTAACCAAGGATTGACTCAGCTCACATTTCCTTTAAAGGCTCTTTTCTCTGTTTTTTGTTTTTTGTTTGACGTCGCTTCTTTTGCCGTCTCTTTGTGGACACATCGAAGGAGGTGATCATCATGACGTTGGCCTTGCAGATGTTAACCCTCTTCTCCAGCTGAGTGGTCACCACTTCAAGGGCCTCCAGATGTTCCAGGGAGTCCACCTCAAAGGTCTGCCACAGGTCGACTGGAGAGGAGCAAGGAGACACTGATTACTGCATGGGGTTTTTGTACTTTGACCATAAAACAGTTAAGACATCTGCAACACCCAAGCTAGCCAAAATATGTGTGTAAGAATGTTTTTTATTAACACCAGTGACGAAAAAATACCTCACAGGATGCTGCCAATTCTTCTCTAAACCAAACTCACCCCAGTTAATGCTATTTTAAGAGACCCGAACACTTAAAATCTTGCCAATGTTGCAATTTAAACTTGTTGGTCTGACCACTTATAAGTCAAAAACAACATGCTATAGCAGGGGATTAAAAATTCTCCCAAACACAAAGAGGAGAGAATAAAGGGGCCTCTATATACCATAATAGCAGTATGCTGCCCTCTGTGGGAATGCTGTTACACTACACGCACATTATCCACCCACTCAATGAGATTGACCCGGAACAATTGATCAGATAATCAATTAGTTGATAGGCAGACATATAATCAGCGACTACTTTGATAATGCCTTGAAGATGCAATATTTTCAAAGAGAGAATAAATGTACTGACATTCTTGGTTCCACTTAGCAGGCTCCAGCATCAGGTTTTGTTTTGCGTGCTCGAGCTCTCTCCTCAGAGTGTTGTACTTGGCCTGGACGTCTGAGATCCTCTGCTGACGGTGCTCTAAAAACTTCAGCTTGGCACTGAAGCTTGCAGGCCCCTGATAACACAAACACATAGACGCATTTCAACACATTTGTTACTCAAATAGCATCTGTAGCATATTTTGTTCAAAGTGTGTTATATACCTGCTTGTTTCAGTATTCCAGCCCTCTAAAAACCACATAAGTTTAATACTTTACCCAAAATGACAACTCAACATGTGTTATGATTTCAGACATCAGGCATCACAACGTTGTTCTTTGTATTACTGTCTTCTAAAGAAGGAAACCACATTTCAACAGAAGTGACATCTATTCTGCTCTTAAAAACAAAGATATACTGTACATGAGGATATAATCTGAAAAACAGTGTTTGCTTCTTATAGACTGAATACTTGCTCAAAGGCTGAATAAAAACACAACCCCCCTCACTCTGTCTGTCTTTCTGTCTGTCTCTCCCTCTTTCTTTGCTCTCTCACACTCATAAACACTGCGTTAGGGCATGAAGGACACCCCTGGGGAGCAAGACAAGTGAGTCTGTAGGCTACTAAATAAATTATCCCCTGATTACACTAACCCTATCATGCATTAGGGAGAGCTAAGAAGGCACAACATAGACAGTTTCTCAAAACTAGAATACATTTTCATAGTATGTTGCACTACACTACAGTACCAATCTTATTGTATTCATATTAAATATATTCATTCCATATATGTTTATTTTTGTTATCCTGATTGGAACAGATAAAAAGAGATACTCTGATTAAAATTTTCCTCAATATATGATTTCTATTAAATCTTCTGTAACCTTTAACCAACAATACACTCTGTTTGTTTTACTTCCTGCCTTCTTCTTTGTTTCTCACTTCTGCATTGACCCAATTTCCCCCATGTGGTCATTAAATTTGTATCAAAGTTACCAAGCCTGAGACCGGTGGAGGCAGGGAGTGGTCTCATGAGGCCATACCCTCATCATTGGGGCATAACGTCACCACATGCACAGCAGGCATTTTTTGTTTCAAAGCAGATGTCTATCCTGAATGAAAGCTAGAACCTCTTATTTACTCTAACCTACACAGGGTCAATTCACTAAGCAGGGTTATTTTGACCAGCAACATGATACTAATATATGATTGGTAATATATATACTCTTTAAATTTTACCAGAAGGTAACTTCAGTATGAAACTTTGAAATACTTTGTTGAATACAAACAGGTTTCACTTTAAACATTTCAAACTATACTGAAAGTATAAAAATATGTGAAGTCAATGACTCAGCAGGAGTTGTTTAATGCTAGCTTGATTTATGTTTAGCCTAGTCTGTAGTTTGAGCCTGATACTGATGAGTAGCATAAAATTTAATGTATGTTGAATGTTTCTGAGTTGATTATGTTACACCTTTTATAAACTTTTTTTTCATAAGCTAAAGTAAATGTACAAAACATTAAAAGTATCAATAAAACATTTGCGAGTAGTAGCTAGTTTTTAAGCTAGCTTGGTCTACAAGATGCCCCTGAAGTAGATGTCTAGGTAGCTATGTATCTACATTACTATTCAAGAATGATAACATCTGTTTTTGATTAATTGCCAATTCAAGCATTTCTAATGTTTTATGTTAGAGTCTATGTAAATTATTTGGAAAGTTACAGTTGTGCAAAGTTAGCATTATCATGAACAAAGTGGCCAGAATTGTGAGAATGAGACAAAGTTTGGAAAAAACCCAGTGGTCACTTTTTCTTTTTTTACAAGATTCAAGATGTTTATTATGGGCTTTGTACTGTTTAAGCCACCACATAAGCTATATGTACCTTTCAGTGTTAAGTGCAGTGGCTGCTGAAAACAGTGAAGATGCTAAGTGACCTGTATATTTTCTACATTTCTTTTGCTCAAGTCAAATCTGTATGGATATTTATTTGCACTGAATCCCAACCACAGACCTATTAGGGGAAACTGAGAGACTTTTGTCCTGGACAATTTTTCATACCAGATACTGAAATTATAAAAGTACTTTAAACTAAGCAGAAATAAAACACTGTACTGTCTGGTACAAAAGTGCTTTAGTTTTTTTTATAACTCATCTCTTATTAAGGGGGAGACTTTAATGTTGCTCACCATTTTGAATTATGGAAGAGGTTCTGCCACACTGTTCAGACATGCAGTTTGGTGTTAGCTTGTGTAGTCTGATAAGTAAACAACCTTGGTTGGCTACCATGAGAGAAAAGTCTTATCCTGTTGGATGAACAGCTGGTAGCGAGCTAATTAGCCATCTGATGACGCAGCCACAGGTATAGACTGTAAAGCTTTCATAACTTGCCAACCCTCTGCCCTCTCTAGCACCATCCCCTAGTCCAAAAACAACAACATAAGGTTGGCCAAAATACAGACTTCAAAACAGCAGTTGGGAAACCAATGGTTGATGTCACGATGGTTATGTGACATTTATACAGTCTATGCTTCAGACTCTTGAAGGCAGTCTTGCTATTTGCTGGTTGCCAAAAGAAAGTCCTTAAACCTCATAACAAAAATCAAAATTAACCCAGCACCTGTTTGCCAGCACCTGCTCTTTTTTGCATCCGCTGCATATTGTCGATCTCATAGACCTTGATCTCGTAGGCCTCTGGGATTCCACGATCCGCCCAGCGAGACCTCAATCCACTAGACGAGCGTCTCACAGACAGAGGTGTATCATGGGAAAGACGACGCTGGTGAGTACCTAGCAGGGTGAGGCAGAAAGAAGCTGCAGTAAGATACTGTACCTCAGCTTGTTTTCTTTCTCTTCACCAGTATCTGAAACCTTCTACTGCATACTCAGAGTAAACTAGTTAGAATGTCAATACCTTTTTCTTTTCTTATAAGCAGTAAAGTATTTGTAGGCTTCTGCTGCTCACTGCTGACACATGGGTTGCATTCAGTGTCCAGTATCCAGGCTTATTTGGAATACTACGAAAAAGCAGTTTGCCTCGGCACAAATGTGGCATTCAAGGACCAATGGCCGACAAAGTACACCATGTCATTACTTGAGTCAACGTATGGATAATCCTGGTCATCATAACTCCACTGCACTTAAAAGTTTCTCAGTCACTAGCTTGTTTTTTTTTTAAATAATTAAGTATTCAAACTACTTCTTAAAAAAATCTCAAAACTTTGTATTTTCACTACGCATGATTTCATTCTTCATTTCTAAAACCTCACACATCAGCTTAAAGTATTGTCATCAATACATTCATTCAGGTGGAGAAGACATTTTTTTCTGATCTGACGTTTGCTCTGCGTTTGCTCCACATTCAACCAAGACATACGACATGCAGGTACGGCAGACAACATGCAGAACTACACAAACAGAGTTTGATGTCTTTTCTGATATCATTTTACAAAAGAAAACAATATTCATTAGCTTACTTCAGAGCAAAAGTAGTACGTGATGACAACATTTATAGCAATGTGATGGAGTCAGGTACGATTTTTGTCTTTCAAATGTAGAGGAGTAAAAGTCATAAGCTGCCCTAAAATGAGACTAAGGTAAAGTACAGAAACACAGATACTAACAGTTAACAGGGCTCTCCATGCACAGCCAACTTACGTTATCAGGTGCCGATTGGTTGCAGGAATATATATTTAGGAAATAACAAATAGACTGCCGCACACTGAAATGTGTCAGTTAGTGTGCGGCGGTCTATTTGTTATTTCTTCAGATACACAGATACTTAAGTACTAAAGATGAGTACTTCAGTACTGTCCTAAAGTATACTTACCACGTTGCTACTGTTTTTCTTCTTTAAGTTATATTTTGGGGCTTTTTATGGCTTTATTCTCAGAGGATAGGATAGTGGATAGAGCAGGAAATCAGGAGAGAGAATGAGGATTGTCATGCTGGAAAGGATCTTTTGGTTGGAATCGAACCCGGCCATCCGCTCGACGACTGTAGTTTCTGTACATGCGACTTAGGCTGAACTGGCTCCCCTACTCTTTGTGAATTTATCTTGTTTGGAACTCAAATTATATAGGTTGAAGTTTCATCAGATTGAGTGTTTATCTTTAGGAGACACTCAAAGAGTATTCAAATACTGACTGTGGATGATAGAGGTGCTTTGAATAGTGGTAAACTGCTATCAGTTTTTCAACGGTCGATGACGATAATTACAGAGCAGGTCAGCCGATGGCACGTACAGTATATTATGCCGATATCACATTGCTTTGTATTTGATAAATACAATTTAATAATAGTATCTTTTATTCCATACATTGCAATCTAAACTGATGGTTATCTTAGCCAGTAACTTGCTTTAGATGGATTTTTAATCAATTCATGAAATACAAAAATACATTGGGTTGTGTCATAGATTTCAGAACATGTCTGATACTACGACAGAAGCAATATTTAACTGCATTAATTTGTCCAGCATAACGGAATTAAATTTTAAACACCGGCTAGTAAATGTTTTAGATTTGATATGCTGTCATTTAGGATGGTAAAAACCTGTTCCCATTTAGGGGGACGTTAACATAGTTCTTTAGCAGCCACACTGACGAGGCTGCCTGCAGTGTCTGCAGACATTATTTGTTCATTTTTTTAATTGGCCACTTGAGTGCAGGCATAGGTGGAATTCGATCTTTTCAAAATGCCATTAATTGGCCCACCTTATCTGCCAGACCAATCAATCAGTCTATCTCTAACTCTAAAGTCCATGCGTTTATCTAGCAGAGCTCTGTCTCTTATTAGTTTCATAGTCCATGAGCAGGTTTTGCTGTTTAAACCCAAGTTTTTAACTTAATGCTAATATGAGTTTCTCTGTGCATTATTCCCTTTAGAAGTATTGTCTATACACACCAACACCCACACCCACCTTTATCGTCTACTGTATCAGCCAAACACTCATTCCAGTTCACTCCAGCACCTTAAAGTGCCATCACTGCTTTCATATATTAATAATGTGACCTCATACATATTTAAACTTTTATTGCCTGTAAGGAAACTAGGTCTGACCGCATTCTACAGATGTATGTCACCCCCAATTAATGTCATAATTAATATGTTATGTGGTCAGATTACAAACCCCCAAAAATATGATCCCAATACTGCCATTCATAAAGATTGTTTTCTTTATTTTATGGCAGATGTATAAAAACAAAATGTAAACATCACCTTTGAAGTTATTTCCTTTTTTACGTTTGTGAAAGATCCACAAAAGGAATATTAACTCTTCAAATGATGCATACCAATCCAACAACCATTCTCTTACATGTCATTGGATTGGTGTCATTCTGCTCTTCTAAAGTTGGACATAGAGGTTTGAAAGGCTTGATTGAAAACAGTCCTTCCCCTTGACATGCAACATGTAGTTTGAAAAGAGTACAGGAAAACATGGCATTCATTGGATTGGAATTTAATTATTATATTTTAATGGAATTTATCAGAACAAGTGGTTGCTTTACGAAACAGACAATATATAAATCAATTAAAAATGGGTATTGGAAGTAATAAAAAATATTAAACATGCATGCTAAATAACTAATACCCATTTTGAGACAACACAACGAACAGCTAACAACAAATACACACAAGGGGGCTCAGGAGACCCTTTTCAGATTCTGATCATCTGAAAAATCAGTCCATTTTATTTCAACGCCTACTTTTAGCAGGTGTTTTACCTGTGTTCCCCCTCCTCCGAGATGATCGACTGCTGCGAGTCACACTGAGGAGAGAGCCGCTCCGGTCGCTAACAGAGTCTCTGGTTGATGTGCTGCTGCCTGTGGCTTCACTGTCCCTCATCATGCTGTCGTATCCACTGCTCACCATACTGTTCCTGTTTGAGAAATGCAGGGATGTCTTCCCCATGGCTGGTGGCAAATCTCCACTCAACACACTGGTGGTGTCACTGGCATGCCCACTCAGGTGATCAGGCACTCGGGGTTCAGTCATCCGGCTGTACGGCGAGGGAAGTGGAGCTAAATGGTCCAGTCCTCCTGAAGTGGGGCTGGAGGACCTTTCTTTGAGGAGGTCTGTGATCCGGCCGTTGACAAACCCCTGGATGGCGGATTTAGTGGATGAGCATGTGGAGCTTTGACTTGGAGTCCGACTGATCGATTGGTAAGACCGTGGAGGTGAAGAGGAGAGAAACGATGATGTCCGCTCAAAACTCACAGTTTTGCCATCTGGGGAAAGACTGGCACTGCGGCTGATGGACTGCCGTAGACCTTTGTGTGGTAGACTGAGGTTCTTGATGCTTGAAGCAGACAGGCGACGGACTTTGGGGCTAGCCATCTTGAGTTTCCCCACAGCAGAAAGCTTGGAATGGATATGTCTCACAGATTGAGTTATGTGGTTTTCAGAATGAAATGCATGATGAGTCTGGTCAGACCGAGCACTCTTCCTGGGGCTCCTGTTGGCCCGTGGAAATGTACACTCTGCATCATTATTTCCTTTGTAACCTCGCTTACAGGTTCCTTCAACACTTCCTTTGGAGCTGCCTTTAGAGCTCAAAGAAGTGTTACTACTTCCTCTGTCAAGATGTGGAAGGTCTCTTTGGGACCTTCCAAGAGAATTAGTCCTGGTACCCAGGTGCTCCAGTTTAGCACCAAAATGCCTGCTACTGTCCTCAATAGGTGACAACAACATCCCACTTGTATTATCATGTTTCATTCTCAGACCTGAACTCTCAAACAAAGATTCAACACTCTTTTTGGGAGCGCTACTAGCATAATGTTTGTATTCAGCGGCATGTTTCTGAGGAGAGGAGACATGGACGCTGTGATTCGCTCTCTGCCTCCTCTCTAGAGTTACCCCTGGGCTACAAGGAGTGGATGATGTCAACCCCCTTGGGTCTCTGCAGTAGTCTGCCAAGTGACTGCCATGGTAGCTTTCCTGTAGATTGGCATTTTGCCAGCCTCTAGGCAAACTACCTGTTTTAAAATAAGCATCAGTGGTTTCTTGGCAACCAGGTGAAACATTAGTTCCCTTGGGGCCATTTCCAACATGTCTGGATCTGAATTCTTCCCCCTCTGATCCCCTTGGAGTGTGAGCAGAGTAAACATGCTCCTTGTCTCTGGGGTGGTTCTTGTCTGTATTTCTCATCCTCTTTCTATGCATCTTGTTTTCTGCAGCTCCATCATAGAATGCTGAATCTTCTAAGACCAACAGCTCATAAGAACCTCGGCTAAAAGATGAGTCACATACTTTCTCAGACTTTTTGGCATGTGTCTCAGAAGCGAATTCCCCACACCTCCTATCCTGAGCCTTACTATGTTCTTGACATGTATTCCCTCTGAGCTCGGATGATGATTTAACTCCTGGAAAAGAGTCATTGGGACGCTTGTTTTCTTTCGTATCATTAAACTCACAATCCATCTCGGTGTGCATCAGCATGGGGTTTATGAATGAAGGTAAGTACCTATTCTCCTTCCTGAAGTGATGCTGAGGCTTTTCAGTGTTTGCCTCCTTAGCCAGAGACTGAATTGCAGGGCTGCTGTTTACAATGGAGGGTCCTGCAGCCACTGACTCTTCAATGACATTGCTGATTATCCTGATTGGTTGCGAGCTACCAGAGCTTTGAACATGTGCCTGTGATTGTGCACTGTCCCTGATGCAAATAATGTTTCCACCTGTCCTCCCTCTGTCCAGTCCTCCACTGATGGTCACCTCCTCCACCATGGAGTAGACAAGTTCATCTTGGCCCTTTAAGTCCAATGGCTGTTGAACAGTAACTGTGATAGTGGCCTTCATTTCCTTGACGTCCTCAGCCGGATGATTGGGTAGGACATTCCCTACAAGTGAGCAGGAAGAGGGGGGAGATATTGGGGAGCTTTTGCCAATCGGGGAAGACCTTTTGTCTGGTTTGAACCAATCAGCAGCTTCAGGACTCTCCTGTTTGTCTGTGGTCTGAAGTACAGGGGATCTAGTGGCAGCTGTTCCCTGAGCATCCACACTGACATCCCGAGAAGGAGGCTTATCACTCGACTTAACAGTTTCATTTTTGGCCATGTTGATGCTGAGAGTTTGGTTCAGCAGTTCCTCGCTTGAACTGGTTCCACTGCACTCCTCACAATCATACAGACCTGAATCTTCTCTCTGAAAACTGTCTCCAGGTAAGGCACCATCTTTCTGCTGTTCTCCAACAGAAGTCTGGCTGCAGCCTGACACCTTGATCAGCTGGTTCTGTGGTGTGTCTGATGATGCACCGCCTGCCTGTTTCCCTGTTCCTTTCAGGGGTTGCGATTTGGTTGTAACATCATCAACAGGATGGCCTTTTGAGGAAGACTTGAGCAAATCCATTGTTGCTTCACTTCCATCAATGCAGCCCAGGCGCTCTTGAAGTTCAGCAAATGTGTCACATTTAAGACAATCTCTCGCTGGCTGCTTCATATCTGCTTTCAGCACCTCAATGTTCCCCTCAGTCTTCTCCTCCTTCTTTCCTCCTTGCAGCTGGGGGATTTTTAAAAGCTCTTGGAGCAGAGCAGTAAACTCTGGGTCCTCCATGTCAGCCTTGTTAGGGTGCAACGAAGGTATGATTGGCACAAATTCAGGTTGTGCCAGTCTTGGGGGGACTTTGGACTGGACCAAGCCATAAGAGTCCAGTTGGATGACTGTGTCACAGGACTGGTCACTACTGGAGCGCTCCTCCAGCTCTCCACGCAAACGAAAGCGAGGGACGTCAACGTCTACCTCATCAGTTGAGTGGAACGCACGCAGGGAGAAAGACTGAGGCCCTCTCTTCTCTCTTGTCAAACTTCTTCCACAAGGAGAACATGAAGTGGACTGCTGGTAAAGATACATTGTGGAGTTAGGTATAGAATTGAACAGACTGAGACATTAATCAATCAATGAACCATTAGGGAGAACTGGAAACAACTGTATAGGAAAAATAAAAATGTATTTTTAAAAAAAAATCTTGACTTTCTTTACCAAAACAGCACAAACAAAGAGATGCAAATTAACAGACATTAGAGGGCGTATAGTTTAATATCACCTTTGTCCTTTTCTGCGTCTTGCGGATGCGAGATGCCATCTGGATGGTGGATAATGTCTCTTGAAGATGTGCCAATGAATCAGCAACCTGAGCAACCACTGTAGTATGGCAATTGACATGACTCAAAGACTCTTGAAGAAGCATAGTCAATTTACTACCCCTATTAAGAGACAGAGCACAAACATTAACTCAAAGTATGCATGAGTGCCTTGTATCTTCAAGCCGCAAAAGCTTTCATATCTTGATATTTTACAGTTGTTATTATAGTCCATTAGTTTTAAGACACTATAGAATGGGTTTTGTGGCATTACATATGTCAAAAACACATTTTAAAGATTAACAATACAACTGAAATTTTGCTCACTGTGTTTATTTAGTTAGTTGAACCATTTTAAGTCAAATCACATGGAGGAGTTGCATTCTTACTTGTTAGGAATGGTTTTATGTCCACCAAGCAGAGCCAAGACAATGGGGCCCAGATCAGAGAATGGAGGCTTATTTTGTCTCATACCCCTCATGCCACTACACACATCTATCATGGTCAACTTAGTTGGGCCACGTGCACCTACAAATGAAAACAACAGAGAGGAAGATAGTTAAAATACAAATCAAAGAACTGGAGTTCAAATTATTTTAACGCATTGAGGAATGAATGGTTAACTGTGACAGTAATTCACTGGGAAACAAGCAAATTCAACTGGGACAAGCTAAAGCTACTGAATAATTCATCACAACCTTTGCCAATGGTGCTGCTCTCTGTACGAGGGGGTTGGATGTAGAGGGTGAAAAACATTATGGAGCTGTGGGACAGATATGTAATGAAGTCATTGTGCCGACGTGCTGCAATGGCCGCATCAAGAAGTGAGGCAGCTCGCTCAGCAGTGGGAGCCTTCACTCGGTTGTGATTACGTAGCTAGAGAAAGAGAAGACGACAGTTATACAGTCTCAGAAAGAAAGCTTAATTTCATAAACATAAATAGAAACTATCAGCGTTTATGTCCCATATATCTAACTGGGATTTGTCACTTTGTGTTTTCTGATTCAGGTCTAAATATTTGAAGCTTAAAATTAGGAAGAATTTGGAAGAACTTTGCTCAATGTACAATTTTTTTTGTGTTTGCATTTGTTGTTTATCAAAAACTGGAAAAACAAACCCTTGGACTACTGCTCTGTTTGCGCTGTAGATTTTATTTTGACAAGAATCAATGAATAAAAACAGAAGTGTACAGTGTGGTGCTGGCTTGCAAACAGCAGTGGGAGGGACTAGACAGCTCTGCAGTCATAATGCAATCAGATCTGATCTTAATAGGATCTAATAGGTTGCACTCACTCCGTGTTATCAGCTTATATAAAGATCGTTATCCAAAATCACTATCTGAATAAATATTAACATAAATCCTGCCATATCTAAGAGTCAAAGATAAAAATATAACAAGATATATGAAACAGTATCTCCAGTATTCCTGCTTTTTAGATCTTTACTGAACCATTATGATTTTCATCAGTTTAATCAGACTCATAGGAAGTTTCTTCCAGGCAAAAGTACCAAACCAACCATTTATCATTTATTGAATTAATCTCTTTGAAAGCAAGATCCGACGTATTTGTGAAACATAGAGAGGCTTAGGTGGAATTGTCATGTCAAGTAGGAGATCCTTCCTAACATAAATAATGGTTGGGAAATCCACCTCTAAGAAGTTGTCAGTATTATAACATGCACACCTGCAATGCCCACCTGAATCAGCAGGATAAAGGAGGGGCTAACATGACAAAGAGCAACCAAAGAAAGACTTCTGACTCTGAATGTATTAAATATTTGTAAATTGACTCAAACAACTCATCAATTCTAGAGCAGCCTGAATTGGGATCTCTGGATTTGTGAGTAACGACAGCCCATCGTCAGCATACGAGGGATTCTCATGAATTTTACCTCGCTTTTACCGGCTAAAACTTGATACCTGCTTTTGAAAATGAAAAAGCTGATAGAGTGTAGAATATTAAGTTCCACTGCTTTTATTTTCTTAGCACAAGCAATTTCCCCTTACCTGTATCCCATGGACAGGGTCCTCCTGGAGTCTAACATGAGCTTTAGGGCTGTCATGGAGACTGCCTGATGAAGGGACTATCTCCCCCAGCAGATCCCTCAGAGTGTCCTCCTCTCCGCAGCAGAGCTCTATAGCAGACACTGATACACTCAGCTCGGTCCAGGTTTTCTCCCTCCGCCGCTCGATGGCACTGTACAGCCAGGAGATTGCATAAGGGATCAGCCCGAGCTTCTGGATGCTCTCACCACTCCCCACCATGCTAGACCAGGAGCCTGAAGCAGACAACAGAGCGCACGGATATATGCATGCAACATATAAACTCACAAACATCAAGTTCATGTGCATGCTAGCCTACAAATAAGATGCCCCTCATAAAATCAATAAACATCAGGAGGAGAATATGATTCACAATTCAGAATAACTGTTGTCGAATGCAAAGGATTTATGTGACAGTCTGTTGGATAATGACAAAATTCTTTCAAAACTTGTGACATAGCCAAACCAAGCTTTATAAACACGCTTGCTCAACAGATGCTTCTTATCATAATCATTTCAGCATGTTAGTTGCACACACAGAGATGTCATCATGCTACTAAAATCACTGCTGTACTAGCCTCTCTCGCAAGTAATATCAGCCAACCATTAGTATTGTATAGCTTGCTGAAGCCAAGGTGTGGCTGGCAACACTAAGGTCTGTAGCCTTCATATAACAAGACAGTATAGAAGTGTATACGGTTGCACACGTTCAAAGATACACACCCCAAGGCAAATTCATGCAGAGGCAAACCAATCCACATAATGACCGTACTGCATTAGCCATCCAAAGTCACACGACACAGTGCAGTTTAAGAGCAGATACATTTTAACATTTTCAGATTTTCTTTTGGAGTGATTCCAAATTGTACCTCAAGTGCACTGTCACCCCACCGTAGCTTAGAGTTAAGGTCCTTTTTTAAAATTCTAACTGAATGAGGATACGGAATTGGTTTTACTCCAATTAAAGGCCAAGCTGGCTATTCAGGGAGAAAAGTATTTTGTGGAAGAGATTGATATCCTCTGGCTGGGGGCCACATGTAGTTTGTATTGGCCGTCTAATTCAATCAGATTTACGGAGAGTGGCGTCATGTGAAAAAACAGAGCCAAGGAGACCCTGTCCTTACCCCGATAGAGAGAGAGAGAGAGAGATAGAGAGAGAGAGAGGGAGAGTGTGTGTGTGTGTGTGTGTGTGTGTGTGTGTGTGTGTGTGTGTGTGTGTGTGTGTGCAAACGCCCCTGCTACAAATCTATTAAACCCTTGAATGACGCTAAGTGCAGGGTCCATCTCTCTCATAGCAACGTTTTACAGTCCATTTTGTCTCCAGTCCCCTCTAAGCTAAGGGACTCTGGAAAATCTAATCAAATATTTGTGTCCTTTTTCAGCTTGTTGAAATGTCCATCCTCTAATCGTACCCTTTTAAAAAGCAAAAGTGTTGCATAATTGATGAACATGCTTTTATTTACGAAAGAACAGGTGAAAGCTGAATGACTGCGAGGGAGAGACTTGAAACAGCACCAACACTTTGCTGTCATTACTGTGATAAAAAAAAGAAGACGATAGTGGAATAAAGTGAAGCAACAGAGATAAAAAGGAAGAAGATAGCTAAAAATAAGACTAATAAGAGGACAGAGAGAGAACACAGAGACATGGGCTTTAAGTGATACAGGGAGGATGGATGATAGCAGGAGTGGGGCAGAGAAAAGGGGGAAATGGAGGGGGGGGGGGGGGGGGGGGGGGGGGGCAGATAAAAGCGTCCCACTCTCATCTAAAGATTTAACCCATGGCCTCTCCCAGTGACCGATTACTAACCCACATCAGCACATCCCAAACCCAGAACGCATCCATCGCTGCCGCTGAGCACACAGCGGATGACGTCAGCCAAAACGCCTGCACACACCTCAGCCTGGTCGGACAGAACAAAGAACAGAGAGTATCTCATGAATCATCGTGCCACTGAAAAGGAAAAGCACATCCAGTGAAACGAACAATCTGCAACAGCGGAGGAATGCATACGGATTTTCAAGATTCCCTTTGGCTCAGATACTGTAAACAGGCTTGAAGGAGGTTGAACTTAATTGAATGACTGTGTAATTGTGGTGGCCCTATAAGTTTTCAGGTGACCGGACAGAGAAGGCCAGCCTCTGTGTGGTATACAGAAGGGACAATATGCATAGAATACTGAAGGAGAAATGTAATGAGCCACCCTAATACGTCAACATCAAAATACATTTCTTTGCAAAACCAGTCCATTAAGATGCATTAAGACAAACATTAAAAACCACAGGATGAAGAACCTAACCTGGCTTGACTCTTGAGCAAATGCAGCATCGAAGTTGAAGGTCTTTACAAGATGTTTGCCATCCCTGTCCAGAGTCATTATAGCGTGTGATTGGCTTTTGCTGATCGGTTCCAATATGGTGACTCTATTCTTGAATGGCTCAACACGGAGAACAGGTGGTTGGCCTTGGCCCTCTGACAGAGTTGGGTTCACCCTCAGCACGACTTTGACCTGTGCATACAACACGAGAGAGGGAAGCAAGTTGTAAGATTGAGTTGTTAAATTTCATGAGGTAACCATGGGCCCAATATAGTAGCAGGCTCAAGAGACTGTAATGTCGATATGTAGCCCATTTTCAACAACTAATAGTGTAGATAGATTGCCATGAAACACTTCATTGTACTGTCTTTTAATATTTTATTATAGAACACATTTATATTATTAAATGAACTTAGCCATCAAATTTGATTAATATGTTCTCATGCTAACATTTGCTAATCAGTACTAAACAAAACAATATCCACATATCAGGCTCATATGTTGGCCTGGTGACATTGGCATTTAACTTGAAGCCAGTTTTTTCTAGGTACAGCCTGCAACAGAGCTGCTTGCTGTGAGCTGAAGCTGTTTAAATGTATAACTCCAATTCAAGAAGAATTTAGACGCTGTGTAAAATGTGAATAAAAACAGATGGTTTGCAAATCATTTAAAGTCTATATTTAATTATAAATAGTGCAGAGACAGCATATCAAAAGTTGAAACTGAAAAATGTGCATGTTTACTATTGTTTACCTGTTTTATCATCCTCTTCTTTTATCAACACTCTAAACGTTTGGGAACCCGGGAGTCCAGTTTCTGGAGTTTTGAGAGTGACATGATATAGTGACTCAGCTGCTCAACAGTCCAGAGTCTCTTTATTGTTTTCAATGGGTGATAAGTTGGGACTGCAGGCAGGCCAGTTTAGCACCTGGACTCTTTTACTACAGAGCCATGATGTTGTAACAGGTGCTGAATGTGGTTTTGCATTGTCTTGCTGAAATATGTAAGGTCTTCCCTGAAAAGGTATTTCCTGGATGGCAGCATATGTTGCTCCAGAATCTGTATTGTTTAGCATTAATTGTGCCTACCCAGATGTGCATGCTACCCATGCTATGGACACTTGTGCTTCCCCATACCATACACAGATGCTGGCTTTACAACTGTAAGCTAATAACAAGCCACACGTTGGGTTTCAATGATTTCCAAAAATAATTTCAAATTTTGATTAGTCAGATTCAACAATTTTTTACTTTGTCTCAGCTCATCTTAAATGTCTTAGGCTGAGAGAAGTCCACAGTATCTCTGGATCTACTTGATATTTTGTTTCCTCTTTGGTACAATCTGGTACAATTTTAACCCTCATTGGTGGATGCAGCATCTGTGTTCACAGACAATGGTTTTTAGAAGGGATTTTGTGCCCATGCAGTGACTTCCACTATAGAGTCATCAACATAATGTGTTTATATTAAGATTTTACACAGCCTCCCGACATTTTGTAAATGTGGGGTTGTACATTTTCCCTACAAAGTATGAAACGGAAATACAGATCAGTTTGATGGCTCGACAAAATATGGTTTGTTTTGTAATTTGAGTGGGCAGATTCTTTATTGTTGTATAGTATGGACCCCATACCATCCATGCTTTATAGAAAATATCAGCTTTTGTACTAGCTTACTATTAGTGTAACTGTGCACAAGGTATTGCTCAGAGAGCTAGAACACACCTTTTAGATGTAAGCATTACATTTCATTCACAAGAGTTTGGTGAACACTTTTCACTTACCTCTGCAGACATACTGTATAGATAATATACTGTATATATGAAGAACGGGTGAACACTTGCAAATACTCTGGAATAACTAAAGAATGCTCCATTATTTATCAAACCCAGCGGTTGGGTGGCTTTTACTGATAAACCTGTGTTAGAGATTTCAAAAGAAGCCTGCGTTTCTAGGCAAAGACTGTAGGGGATGTACCTGCAGCATAAACTTTTGAGAATAAATCCCAGCACCACAGCAAAACATTAAAAAACAATGAGTTTCAAAACAGCAAGTTTAAAAATATCCTCATGTAAAATTCATTAAGTCTTAGTCATCATGGAGTCTTCCATCCAGACATGTTAGGATGGTGATAGAGTGAGAAAACTCTAAAGTACTGGTTCACAAAACCTTAGACTGTGCTGTGTGAAGATGCATGCTGCGGTGTGTCACTGACTTTTATACATTGCCTTTTAAATTTGTAAAAGAATGAATGTTTACCAAAGAACAGGGTTTCAGCTCAGGAGGCTGACATCAAATGTAGCGGTGACGTGGAAGTAATAGTGAGACTCCTGCTCTCAGCCCCATGATGCACAGCCATGGGAGGCTAAGATGTTATTTTATGCAGCGTGGGCTGAGAGAAACATCATTTGAAAAAGGGAAACCTTGCAGAACAAATTGGATAATGTCAGAAAGGATTCGGTTTTAGCACTGAGTAGGTGAACTACAGATGGTGTTCTTTGCAGGGAAAAATGTTAAAGACTTTCTTAAATTGAAGCAAATGTGTATCCTTGAACATATCTGCAAATCTGTTCTTGTGCTTCATCACCATCAACTGATTGATGAGCAGTATGTTGTCAAATGTTGAAATGTGTGTAGGCTGCAGAAGCCTGCCAGCTAATCCAGTTAATGTAGAGACCATACATGCACTTACGGCTGCATGGCTATGCATACCTCCTGCTACATTTCCGCATGTCATGACATCAATTCCTTAATGCAACCCTCTACCGGAAGCCTTAAGATTTAGAGGTTTTATGTTCTTAAATTAAGTTAGATCCTGAATCTTACAGTCATTTAACAAGGCTCAGAGGCCTGTGTCTGCAAGAAGTCAAGGCAAGACGTACATCATAACAGATAATACGCTTTAACAGGATCTATAAACCAATTTGGACATTTTTCATAATCAGAATTCAGGTCTGCAAGATTGCATGTAACCATACATGCCATATCACCAAGCTGAATGAGGTTTTCTTGAAATTGTGCACGACTGCATTACACCACCATGACATCATCCCTTATTGACCATTCAATCCTGAAAGCCATATTCCATCTGCCACGTAAGGTTTCTCTCTGCTCCTCATAATTTGAATACCTTATGCAAGAAGTGGCTTCCTAACCCTATTGAACATGTGTCAAACTCTATTTATGAGGGTTAAATTATTCAAGAGACGCTTTTGCAAGCAGAGAAAATTCTCTACTGTTCTTACGGACACATTCAATCTGGCACGCGGAGGCACACAGAGCTGAGTGCTCAGGCAGGTGTGGGATCTATCTGAGCCCCTGTCTGTAACTCTAGACTGAACCCAAGAGTCCATCCATCTGAGACAAGGCAGGCAGGCAGCCATATTGATCTCCCCATTTTCTCCCAGAGGAGGGGAGTGAAGGGGAGGGAGGGAACAAGATGGAGACATTAGCCCCACATTACAGTGTATCATAAGGAAGGGGTGATATAGGATCCCCTCCAGATTGTCTGTGATCTCTTTATACTGTAACAATGAAGGTAAAACACTTCCAAGGTGGTGTTTGTGGGTGAGAACAGTGCTATATACCGCTGATACAGACCTACTCTGTTTCTACATATATAATATGTAGAAATAATGTGACAGAAGATCAAAGACAGCCTATGGTTGCTCTGCAATATGACATGTCCATTTATCTTAGTAGAAACATCAACTAACATCACTATTCATATAAAATCAAAATATGTAATGCATCTTGATATTGTCAAGCTAACAGTAGTTTATGTCTGGCATCAATCTCTTTACAACTCTCATAATAGAGGGAAAGCAGGTTGGATGCTTCTTCTATTACTGTGCCTATGGGTTTACGTAATTCTGCAGAGAGCTACACATGAGCGCAAATCTGTAAAACTTTGAATCTAGGATCCACTGATAATCCTGGGTGTAGCAAATTGCTGAAAGCTACTGCTAGCAACCTTAACACAGAGGCAGAGAGCTTTTATTATATAGTACTATTATATAGTACTGTACTTTTTACTATTCTCTATCTCTGTATACAGACACATCTGTATACAGCCATTCCTCCAATGAAAACCTCCTCTCCCAAACCTGGGGCGACAGGGCTTACTCCATTGCTGTCCCCGCCCTCTGGTACTCCCTCCCCAAACACATACACAACTCCACAGACTGACAAACATTCAAATCCACCAAAACTCACCTCTTCAGAACTGCTTTTAACTGTAAATGTTTTTATATCCACTGTGTTACTATTTTGTTTATTTTATTCTGTCTTTTATTGTGTGTTATGTGTGAAGTACCTTTGAGTTTTTTGAAAAGCGCTATATAAATGAAATGTATCATTATTATTATTTATTATTATCTACATACCTATATATTTATTTATTTATTAATATTTCATACAATCTGTCATAACCACACCTTAATCACACCATATCCACCTGTCACTTCTGCATAACATTTCCTTACTGCCTATAATTACAACTATTTATACCATGTGTAACAATCATGCACTTTGCACTTGCTACTATGTTTGTGTAGCTGCAACAATAAAGTCATATTTTATGTTATCAGACAAACATAAAAAGGGAAACTATGAAATTATAGGGAAAGACAAGATCAATACAACAGTCCTTCCAGTCAGTGCTATTTGAAGTCAAAGCTACAGTCTGTGAAATGCTGATGTTGATATGTTCTTTTAAGAAGTAACATTCTAAAAAGTGTTAATATGGTCTATACTGGCTGTAAATGGACTGCTCAATTTGCACCAGTATTACATTGTTGTTTATATTTCCTTTATTCATTTTTATTTAAAAAAGTATTCTACCATGAAAAGTCTCACTTAGATTAATATGTTTTAAAAAATCCTAAAGGCCAATTATCTAAATAGATTTAATATTTTATTCTACATTTCCTTTGGTTTTGTTGTGGAGAATTCCTGAATTTATAAGCAAACTGTTCCCAAACCATGTGTGTTTCACTGAAAAATCTACATTCACTGCATATTTGAGGCTCAGTGCTCTACCTTGCCAACATTGGGTGAGTCCTTGGTCCTGGTGGCAGCTTGGAGCAGGCAGGAGGGTACAGGCGGTGGGTTTTTCTGGATGATCTCCCTGAAGCAGGTGGAAAAATGGGCGGGAGCTGGATCCGAGGCCTGGCCCTTTTTCCTCAATGTCAGGTTGAGCTTCTCTGCTGCCCTGCAGAGAAGAGGGGAGGTGGCATGTTATACCACTGACACTTGTGGTGTAACCAGAAGAGACATGCTGCAAACTGAACACATTTTAAAGCACGATATTTAAGTAATGTAGGTTTTCTTACCTTGCTAAAAGAGACATTGCAGCAGTGTTTGCGATGGTTACCACTCTGGAAATGTGAGGGATCTTTGAGCTCGTCTGTACAGTCCCAGCATTACCACAGGCCAGCGTAGCATCATCTGCAGCCTGCTGGGGGATAAAGCTCGTTATAAAAATCCAAATGTGTAATTGCACTCCTGCAGCCCCTTCAAAAGGGACTATTATCAAGGGTATTACTCTAGGGACAAGTATGGGTGCGCCTGTCTAAGTGGGGCATCTAGGCTGAGAGCAGTGGTTTAAACACAGTGTGTAATCTCTGGTAAATCCTGCTGGATGTGGACTGTGAGGAATAGTCTATGATGGCTGCAGTGACTGCTTTATTAGCTTTAAAATCAGAGCTGAAGGGGTGCAGAAAATAAACTATCTTTCATAACTAGGCAGTGTGTATGCAACATGACATATCCAACATGCTTCTACTCAACATGAAGTCACTGAGTCTCGCTGCAGGCTACAGAGCCAACATATTTGTGTAACAGTGCTTTCATACACCGCAGAGATGTCTCAGCCTTTTTTTTCCATGAGATAGCATCAGCCCCGGATTTTTCCTTTTAACAAGGTTCAGGCATTCACTGCCAATCAGTGCTGTTCACAGACATTGTAGTAGTAGTTGATTTACAATAAGAGTGGGAGGAGTATAAAGTCGTGGCAATGTTAATACTCAGTATGTAACCCAGGCTCATTTAGATAATGTGTGGACACTCCCCCTTCCTCTCCTCATGTCCTCTATTTGATATCAGTTATAACCTTTTCTGATCCTTACTTTCTCTTCCTGTCTGCTCAGATTTCTGTCTGTATTACTTCAACATAGTGCTTTATTATGTCTTGTTTCCTTCTGTCCCATCCACTCCTCCTCTTTCATCTGAAGTTTCTGTTCTTGCCATCCCTCCTGTCACCAATCTTAAACGCTCAACTTAACTGTCTCGCCTTATATGATAATTTCTCCCTCCTTTTTTGTCTCCTCCCTCTGTCTTTGTCCTCTGCTTTCAATCCTCTCATATGATTTCTCCTCAGCCGCACAAAGCAGTATTGATCCATCTTCTTACTGGACCCGCCTTGCTAATTTCTCTTACAGTATAGCAAAGCAGGGTTTCATTTGAGCAAGATGTTTCATTATTACCGTTACATTTGACTTAATAAGTCAATAAGGAAGCACAGGTTGATTAAGATACAGATTTTAGACCTTATCATTTGTAATATATAAGACCCGCCCTCTTCTGATACCTCCTGTTGACAAGGACTCTGCACACGAGTACCACAGAACAAGATTAACCTGCATGATCATGTTTCATTTGCTTTGGCAGATGCATCTTGCACCCCTCCCGTTAAGAAGGAAGATTCCACCCTGCTGGATTCCAGTCAGGCCATTACATCTATTTATAATGGAGGACCGGTTGAAGCACAGTGGAGGCATTTTCATAAACAAACAAGACAACTGTTATAGAACATAGTATACCTGCAAATGTGTCAGTATTAAAGACACTAAGTATTTCATGTTACTTACAAATGTTCAGTTTCAGATGTTTACTCACATCATACCAAACATCAATCTGTTACCTTCAGCTGACGTATAAACTAGCTTCTAGCCTAGCAGCCTATTATGTCACTGGATTTGTGGCTCTGAGTTGTTGTAGCATTCAAAATTATAACCTGTTGTTTTTTGATCTGCTGGATCTCGCTGACTTGCTTTACGTAATGTGGATATACTGTATGTAGCTTGGAAATGGGAATGGGTAAAAACATTCTTGTATTACAGATGAGGCCAGTTGGTCCCACAATTAAAATAATGATAATGATACACGAGGAAACATTTTTAAGTTGAGGGACAACAATAACTGATGTGTGTTTTTAACATTATCTTTAATCACAAAAATGACTGTGAGCTAGATAGCCAACCATAATAAGGTTTGGAGCTTTCATTAGAGCTGGTAACATTGTTTTTTGAGCTCTTGTGCTTTGGAAAAACTATAATAGGACACCTTCTTTGGAACTCTTTATAGATTTTGTAGAATAAAGTTATTTCCACTAGAGGACACATGTTGAATCAGCAACCTCAAACCAAACATCTATAACTCTCTCACCTTGTAGAGGTCTATAACATTTTTCATTGGGGACTGGGGGGAGTAGAGTGGCTTCCATCACAGTAATGCATATTTCACCAGCCCTGTTAAATATGACCATCCCCCTATTGATCACAAGTGCTTTGTGACTGGTCGGTTTTTATGACAGGGGTAAATCATGACCCAATTCCATTCCATTAGCAAAAGTAGTTTTAAACAACGTCTTGGGCCATGGGATCTAAATAGGTGCTGATTAGGCCCCATGAATCATAGCTCTGCTGACATGTGCGCCCATAAAGATGTACTTTGCACATATAGCTCATTAAAAAGGGAACGCCCACTAGAGGAAGTGTTACGTGTGATTTAATGCTAAGAGTAGGCTTTTAGGGGTACCTGGCGGTAAGGGTACATGGTGACACCATCAGTGTTAGACACAGGTTTAGATGCGACCAGCTGCTGCTGCTCCTCCACCCAACGGTCCATGTCACAGGGGGGCTTGGGCCCCCTCCGTCTTAGGGTTTGCGGGGTACTCTGAGGGGTCCTTTGAGGGGTCCTCTGAGGGGTCCTTTGAGGGGTCCTCTGAGGTGTCTTTGGGCTTCTTGGGCTATGTGGACTCTGGGTGAGACTGCGTGGTTGATGCACCGCCATAGCAGCTTCCCGCCGAGCTCTTTCTCCATATTTAGTGTCACTTTGCCCCAGCAGTGTCCCCATGCTAAAGCTGGGTTCAAAGGGGGGCTTTGCTAATGACTGACCCCTGCTCAGAGCCAAGTGCACCGCCTCCTGTTTGAGCTGATTCAGGTTTACACCACAAGCTCCACACTCGCCCGGCTCCCTCTCACTGTCCCTGGACTCAAAGGTGGAGCGACTATGGACTCGAAGGT